>NW_028318326.1:1878214-2040357 GCF_062004578.1 Staurois parvus
GGGGTCACAGCCATGGCTAGGCCGACATTTAATGGCACAGAGGTCACAGCCATGGCTAGGCCAACATTTAATGGCACAGAGGTCACAGCCATGGCTAGGCCAACATTTAAAGGCACAGGGGTCACAGCCATGGCTAGGCCGACATTTAAAAGGCACAGGGGTCACAGCCATGGCTAGGCCGACATTTAATGGCACAGGGGTCACAGCCATGGCTAGGCCGACATTTAAAGGCACAGGGGCCACAGCCATGGCTAGGCCGACATTTAAAAGGCACAGGGGTCACAGCCATGGCTAGGCCGACATTTAAAAGGCACAGGGGTCACAGCCATGGCTAGGCTGACATTTAAAAGGCACAGGGGTCACAGCCATGGCTAGGCCAAAATTTAAAGTGAAACTGAACTCATAAAGAAAGATTTTCTATATTATAGTGACCATTTCTAAATGTAAAGTATGCCTAAGTATAAACCTGATAACTCCATGAGTGATTAGATGGAAGCGGCCACGTTTAGCCTTCCACTGCTTTCAATACTGTAATAGCTCAAAGAGAGCGCTATATGAAAAACCTTCAGTTCAGTCTTTATTTAACTGGTCACAACAAGCAGGGCAAAGGACAGTCAATGCATTTTAGGGGCCACACAATCCCCCTAAGTCTGAGTGTCTTTGGAGCTTCAAGCTACAAGTCACTCAAGTGTGCATGCAGCCTTAATGGACTCAACAATACGCCTAAGCAGACTGATCTGCAGGCAGCGGATGGTGTAGACAACAATCATTGCTGGCATTCACAGAAGTGGCAAGGTGTATCCTTTTACTGCTTCCTTTACTACAGACTTTTCTGTGACTGTCAGCCTCCGGCTCTCTGCTCTGCCTCCCAGCACTCACTGGAACACTGGGCTGTGGAGAGGGTGAGAGTGGCTGGCTCAGGCACTCAACGGACCTGAGCCAGATGTCGGTCCAGGCTTCCTGGAACCAGAAATGGCTCTGTGCTATCAGCTGACAGCGGCTTCATCATTATGTTTTATTGGCGGTGCTCTGATCCCATCCGCCGATCCATGCTGCTGACAGTTTTCCTGGGCTGTTTTTCCTAGTTCAAATTAGCCCGCCCCGTCCGGTCCTTTCCCTATAAAGCACCAGAGCCTCTGACAGCCAATCAGGTCTGCAGAAGAAGCAAATGCTTCTCCTTTTTTTTTTCCTACATACTGTCACCATAGTGACAGTGTACTACTTGTGGGGGGTGATGAAGATTTTTTTTTTTTAATTACACTGATTGCTTTTACATCCATAAAGGATGTAAAAGCAATCATTTGTCCTGCTCGCTGGCTGCCATTGAGAACTACTGTGTGAGCTGTGATTGTGTGTTGAGAATAGCCTTGTACCATGTGACCTCTGTGATCATTCACAGATTTCACACGTAGTAAGCAATGATGTCAGAAATGACATCTTGCTTACTACTCTGCATGTGATCACTGATTGGCCAATCAGTGATCACATGCAGAGTAGTAAGCAAGATGTCATTTCTGACATCATTGCCCCTGGGCCACAGTTTGGAGACCTCTGTTGTATACCTTAGAACTGTGTTTTTGGGGCCTGATCACTCTACCTGCACACTTACATGAAGTTGCCATCTGTTTTGCTGGGCAGTCAGGAGGCGGCATGATGTGCAATTGTAGCACATCAAACTGTTTACATTTGGAAAAAAAAAAAAAAAAAAAAAAAGGTTATTAAAGCAGTAGTAAACCTCAAAAAAATAAATCTAAACAAACTCTTCCCTACAAGTTAATAGCATAATGTGCTGGTATACATCGCATACTAGCACATTATGAAAGATCTGCCTGAAAACGAAGCCCTCCAGCGGAGCGTTGCCTTGGCACCCCGAGGCTTCCATCTTCACCGTCTTCCTTCTCGGTTTGTGGCCAGTAGCCACTTGACTGGGCAAGCTGTGATGACATCACTCCTGCGCGAATGCGAGTTTCGACAACACAGCATGGCTTTCTCAGTGGATGGCACGCCACTCATTGAGAGCGCAGTGCGCATGCGGCGTTGGCATCACCAGCATTGCTGCAGTAAATATCTCCTAAACGGTGGGCATTTAGAAGATATTTACAGCACCTACAGGTAAGCCTTTTTAGAGTCTTACCTGCAGGTAAAAGATACAAAATAGGGTCTAGTTCCACTTTAAGTAAATGTGCACTCCATTCAAGTCTCTGTATAGCAATCCAGTGTGATGCTGTTCTGTGACCCTCTGGTGCCATCTGATGCATTGCAGGAAAATGCACCATATCTGCATTTTTCTGCACTGGACTGTACATCTCACCAGCGTTGTGAAGTGAACAAAGCACAAAATAGTTCTAAAATATACACCATTACCAGAGTGGCATAAATGATGTAGTGAGGAGGAGCAGACAGCAATGATCAGCACCGCCGCGAGGAGAGGGAGAAAATTGTGGTGACTGGTATTGATCAGGTGCAGAAAACCGCCAGTCATTGCTCATAGTGTCCTAAATTAGAACATTGGCGCAAATCTTCTGGCATGAGAAAAGCAGCTTCAAAAACACGCCAAAGCCGCATTTTTGCAAATGCATTTAGGCTCATCAGAAGCTGGGGGATTTGTTTATTTCATTGGCCAACATATTAATTTGTTTTGGCCATTGAAATGAAAAAAACACCCCAGCGCTAAATGTGCCTAGTCGCATTTAGAAGCATTTAGGTGTTTTTTTTCCTAGCTAAACACTCCTCTCTTAACCGCTTCCCGACCGCCCTATAGCAGATGTACTGCTATAGGGCGGCGGGGGTGCGCAAAATCACATATATATACGCGATTTTGTATTTCCGGGTAGGGGGCGCGCGCCATACCTGCGCCGCCATTCGCGGCCACAGATGTCAATCACTGGATCCTGGCCCGGTGGATCCCCGCCGGAGCCCAGTGATTACCGAGCATCTCTGACGGGGAGGACGACTGCTTTGTTTACTAACAATCCTCCTCCCTGTCGGCTCTGGCACACTGCTCTGGGTGGCTATGTCAGAATGCCCACTGCAGCCCTGCTATAAATCGCTGATCGCTGCCATTACTAGTATAAAAAAATTATAGTATCAAGACCACCATTTGTAAATGCTATAACTTTCACGTAAACCAATTAATTTACACGCACTTGGATTTTTTTAGCAAAGACATGTAGCAGAATACATTTTGGCGTAACTTTATGATGAAATTTGATATTTTAATTTTTTTTTTACTGGACATGTTTAGGGCTCATGTACACGGGGCGTTTGGAAAACACTTCTGTACGATGGAAACTGACTGCTGGAAAACAAAGGTTAAAAAACATCTGTTTAGCCGCGTTTGCGTTTAGAAGCATTTGCGTTTAGAAGCGTTTTTAAAGAGAACATCAGGAGACCTTCCAAAATGCCAAGAATGCACTGAAAAATAGTAACTAATTATTTCAGACATTTTGAGAGAAATAGAGAGAGCAGAAGCAGGGAGAGCAGTATGTGTTGAGATGACCTGTCTTTTCTGGTTGTATTCACTATCCCATTATGAGCATAATGCGGCATGTTCTACCATTGTTTCCTTCATGCAAAACCTGGAACTGACTGTGCTGGTGTATCAGGTCCATTTGAATACAGGGCAAATGCTTTGCATGCATTTCTGTTGATGAAAAAAGGCTCTGGACAGCATCTGGATATGGAACAGTTAAAAAACGATTCTAAACGCTTAACGCGGTTAGCTGCATTTACAAGCGTTTGAAACGCTGACAAAATCTACTCCTGAATGCAAGTTTGGTGCATTCAAAAAAAAATGACTGTGAACTCAACTGCCTGTAAATGACAATGCGTACATGGACACATAGGAAAACATTAGGGAGAGTTCAGAGGCTACTGAAAACAGCTCCTGAACGTCAGTTTATCAGCTGCAGTGTACATGAGCCCTTAATAGCAAAAAGTCAAAAATATAGTTTTTTTTCTCAAAATTGTTGGTCTTTTTTTTATAGCACAAAAAATAAAAAACACACAGGCAATCAAATACCAGTGAAAAAAAGCTCAATTTGTGGGGAAAAAAAGGACATAAATTTCATTTTGGTGCAGTGTTGCATGACTGTGCAATTGTCAGTTAACGCAGTGCCGTAATGCAAAGAATGGCCTGGTCAGGAAGAGAGGTAAATCCTCAGGAGGGCGAGTGGTTAATAGAAGGAATGGGGGGAGAGGAGAGGGTGGACTCAGCTGTCATGTGATCTCAAGGAAGTACAATAGTGAGGATTTTGTTGGTCTATTCAAACCACATTCCCACCAAAAGTGCTGGTCTTCTGTTTGCTCAATCAGAATGGTGGATGTCCCCTCTATGGGTTCCTGTCCAAGACCAACAGACCTGCCACAGAGATTGACAACTAAGGCTGACCATACACTATACCAGGCATCACTAAATGGAGGACCGCGGTCCAGATCTGGACCCAGAAACATTCATTCTGGACCGCAGCCTCACCAAATAGTTGCCTGAATGTCCTCTCCTGGCTTGCCTGCCTGCCGCTGTTATCCTCAAGGAAGGGCACAACATTTGAGGTGCAGCAGGTCTGTCCCTTCCATTGCAGCACTCCCCTCCCCCACACTGTCCTACCTTACTCACACAAGACAGGAAGCATGGTAAGTCTGGACATAGGGCGGGACTTCTCATGTTAGGAAGCCAGTGATTGGCTACGGGTGATTGTCTGCAAGACAGCAGGGTGTTCCAAGCCATTCTTTACCCGCCTTTAACATGAAAAGTCCCACCCCATGTCCAGACCTGCCATCTTGTGTGACTAAGGTGGGGGGGGGGTGCTGGGATGTTCTGAAACGGTGAAACGGACAGGAATCTGTAATATGCAGGGAGGACTGTGCTGGGGGGGGGGGTCTGTGCTGGGGGTAGGGGGTCTGTGATGGGGTGATCTGTGATGAGGAGGGGGGGGGGTGAGTGCTGGGGGTAGGGTGTCTATGATGGGGTGCTCTGTGATGAGGAGGGGGGGGGGAGTGCTGGAGGTAAGGTGTCTGTGATGATGGGGTGATCTGTGATGGGGGGGGGAAGGGGAGTGCTGGGGGTAGGGTGTCTGTGATGGGGTGATCTGTGATGAGGAGGGGGGGGGGGCGAGGGAGTGCTGGAGGTAGGATGTCTGTGATGGGGTGATCTGTGATGAGGGGGGGGGGTCTGTGCTGGGGGTAGGGTGTCTGTGATGGGGTGATCTGTGATGTGGGGGGGAATGCTGGAGGTAGGGTGTCTGTGATGGGGTGATCTGTGATGGGGGGGGGGGGGAGGGAGTGCTGGAGGTAGGGTGTCTGTGATGGGGTGATCTGTGATGAGGAGGGGGGGGGGGAGTGCTTGAGGTAGGGTGTCTGTGATGGGGTGATCTGTGATGAGGAGGGGGGAGGGAGTGCTGGGGGTAGGGTGTCTGTAATGGGGTGATCTGTGATGAGGGGGGGGAGGGAGTACTGGGGGTAGGGTGTCTGTGATGGGGTGATCTGTGATGAGGAGGGGGGGGGGTCTGTGCTGGGGGTAGGGTGTCTGTGATGGGGTGATCTGTGATGAGGGGGGGGAGTGCTGGGGGTAGGGTGTCTGTGATGGGGTGATCTGTAATGAGGAGGAGAGGGGGGGTGCTGGGGGTAGGGTGTCTGTGATGGGGTGATCTGTGATGAGGGGGGGGGAGGGAGTGCTGGGGGTAGGGTGTCTGTAATGGGGTGATCTGTGATGAGGAGAGGGGTGGGGTGGTGCTGGGGGTAGGGTGTCCGTGATGGGGTGATCTGTGATGGGGGGGGGGGAGTGCTGGGGGTAGGGTGTCTGTGATGGGGTGATCTGTAATGAGGAGGGGGGGTCTGTGATGGGGTGATCTGTAATGAGGAGGGGGGGGGGGTCTGTGCTGGGGGTAGGGGGTCTGCGATGTAAAAGTGGGGAGGATCTGAGTCATAGCACCAACATGGCACTCGGACCTCCGCTGAAAGAACATTTTTACTGACCGACCCCTGTGAATTGTAATTCAGTACCCTGTACTATACAATCTGACCGTACAATCTCGTAAGATCTTCTATCACCTACAGAGATCAGGGGTGTCCTTATGTTACATCGTGTTGGTCCATCTAATGGTGACAATACATGCATTCATTTCATTATCTCTTTGATGTACCATTAAATCAAAAATCAGACGTGTAAACCCCACATATGAGCATCAGACGTGTAAACCCCACATATGAGCATCAGATGTGCATACACCACATATGACCGTCAGACGTGCACACCCCACATATGACCGTCAGACGTGCACACCCCACATATGACCGTCAGACGTGCACACCCCACATATGACCGTCAGACGTGCACACCCCACATATGACCGTCAGACGTGCACACCCCACATATGAGCATCAGACGTGCACACCCCACATATGAGCATCAGACGTGCACACCCCACATATGGCCGTCAGACGCGCACACCCCACATACGACCGTCAGGCGTGTACACCCCACATTTGACCGTCAGACGTGTACACCCCACATTTGATCGTCAGACATGTACACCCCACAGATGATATCACACTCATGTATACATCACATATAATCATCACACACACAAATATATATTTTATATATATCACATATTATCATCAAACACATGTATACCTATCATACGATCATCAGACATGTAGACACTACATATGATCATCTCACACATGTACACATCCCACGCATGGTCCTCAGACATGTATACACTATATATGATCATCACACACACATGTGCACATCCCACATATGGTCATCAGAATATAGACACTACATTTGACCATCACACACACATGTACACATCCCACATATGGTCATCAGACATGTAGACACTACATATGATCATCACACACACATGTACATACCTATCATACGATTATCAGACATGTAGACACTACATATGATCATCAAACACACACAAGTACACATCCCACATATGGTCATCAGACATGTAGACATTACATATGATCTTCACACACACATGTACACATCCCACATATGGTCATCAGACATGTAGACACTACATATGATCATCACACACACACATGTACATACTTATCATACGATTATCAGACATGTAGACACTACATATGATCATCAAACACACACATGTATACATCCCACATATGGTCAGCAGACATGTAGACATTACATATGATCATCACACACACATGTACACATCCCACATATGGTCATCAGACATGTAGACACTACATATGATCATCACACACATGTACACATCCCACATATGGTCATCAGACATGTAGACACTACATATGATCTCTCTCCAGTCTCAGACCTGCGATGTAATTGGTCCATTTGTAGAGAACTCCTTCCATAGCTGGGCTCAGTCCGGGGTCGGTGTGCTCATCCTCGGGGTGATGGGAGGAAGAGGGCGGACTAGACGGCCGGGGCTGAGCTGTGCGGAGAGGCCGGATGGTTGCTCATGGTGCCGGGAGATGACCCGGCGGACAGCCCGGACTCGGAGCCCTGAGCCCCCATACACAGCCCGGACGTAGCTGCTTCTTCCTCCTCCTCCTGTCACTGCACTTCCCCTCCTCTCCGCTCTGCCCGCATGGCGCCTCATTCACTTCCTGGTCAGAGGTGTGGGGACAGAGCGGTCCAGTCCTGTACTGTGTGTCCGGGGCCAGTCCTTTACTGTGTACAATGGGGGCCAGTCCTGTACTGTGTGTCCGGGGCCAGTCCTTTACTGTGTACAATGGGGGCCAGTCCTGTACTGTGTGTCCGGGGCCAGTCCTGTACTGTGTACTCCGGGGACAGTCCTGTACTGTGTGTCCGGGGCCAGTCCTGTACTGTGTACTCCGGGGACAGTCCTTTACTGTGTACAATGGGGGCCAGTCCTGTACTGTGTACTCCGGGGACAGTCCTTTACTGTGTACAATGGGGGCCAGTCCTGTACTGTGTACTCCTGGGCCAGTCCTGTACTGTGTACTCCGGGGCCAGTCCTGTACTTTGTGACCGGGGACAGTCCTGTACTGTGTACATCGGGGCCGGTCCTGTACTGTGTACTCCGGGACAGTCCTGTACTGTGTACTCCGGGGCCAGTCCTGTACTTTGTGACCGGGGACAGTCCTGTACTGTGTACATCGGGGTGGGTTATTACCAGCATTCCCCCATACATTAGAATCTTCAGGATTCCCCCTTACAGTGCATGGGGGAACTCTGCGAACTCTGATGTAAAGGGGAACATTGTGGCATCTGATGTTAAGGGGAGCTCTGTGGACTCTTATGTAAGGGGGAGGGGGGACTCTGGTGACCAGAGACCCCCATACATCAGAGTTTCCATTTACACTAGAGTCTGCAGCATTTCCCATCAGAGTCTTCAGAGTTCACCTTTACATCTAGGTCCATATAGTTCCCTGTTACATCAGGGTCCACAGAGTTCTCCCTTACACTGTAAAGGGGAACCCAGCAGACTCTGATGTAAGGGGAAATGGGTAATATTAACTCGACCTTCATGTAAATGGAGAAATATGTTTTTTGCCTTTTGGTATATCCTAAACACGTTTAAACATGTTTAAAGTACTAGCTACATGTTTGTAGCGTAAATATTGATATTTGCACTGTTTTGCACTGAAGTCCGTAATTTTATATATTTTTTGAAGTGTCAGTAAAAAGTGTGGCTCTGTCAGTAAATTTCATGAGTTTTGTCAGAAAAAAATTATGCTGTCAGGAAATTTTTGTGTCCTTTCGGTAAATTTAATTGTCAACACTGTCAGGTTGGCAACACTGCTGACCACTCACTTTAAAATTTTACTGCAAGACATCCCACAAAATATCATTTTGATTTTTTTAATGACAATTCTCTGTAACAAAACAGGGGTTTTTGCTGTGAGAAAATTGCTCATGTGTCATCAACCTTACTACCTCTACATTGGATAACGATATACATCGTGTTCCAAATTATTATGCAAATTATATTTTTCTCATTTACCTAAATAAATGATGTAAGTAACAGTCAGCATAATTCTCATGTTATCAACTATTAAGAGTACAATTCAAATTTTATTGAACAAACCTCCTAATGATAACAGGATTTTTGTTAAACATAAAACACTTACAATGCACTGTTCCAAATTATACGCACAGTAAGTTTCAAAACACTTTATAGGTTGTAAAGAACTGAAAATTGTCATTTGTTGTGTTTGCAGCATATTTACTGAAATCAAAAGCTATTTCAATCAAACTTTGAACAACATTTTAACTTTTTAAACATTTTAACAGGTCACGTTACATTTTAACATAGGAGCCCTTATTTGATAGCAGCTTCACAAGTCTTTCATCCATTGAACTTGTGAGTTTTTGGACAGTTTCTGCTTGAATTTGTTTGCAAGATGTCAGAATAGCCTCCCAGAGCTGCTGTTTGGATGTAAACTGCCTCCCACCCTCATAGATCTTTTGCTTGAGGATGCTCCAAAGGTGTAGAGTGCATACCTTACCGGTGGACTTTTTAATTCTTTTTAAGGTCTGGTACACACTGTGCAGTCTGGTTGTGGGTGCAGGAATCGCACATGTCCCCGCACCTGCAACCACCACAGCCAAATTGCGCTGCTCCTACTAGACCCGCAGAGCTTCCATTCATTCTTAATGGCACCACCACACATCTCAAGCATTTACAGCTGTGGGAACCGCAGGGAAATCGCACAGTGTTTTTATTTTTGCAGATAATGGAGGCACGACAGCCCATTTAAATGAATGGGCTGCTATGCTTGTGCAAATAGGGGCCGTACGGCCTGCACAAGTGTGAACCAGGGCTAACTCTTGAAATGATGCTGTATACACAACTAAATACCTTTTGTAAATCACAATGCAGCCTTTCCCTGTATGTTGACATAAATAAGGAATGAAAAAAAGGAAAAATAAGTTCCCTTTAATACTGCTCTGTTAAAAAAATTGGTAAAATTACATATGCATTTTTTGGACTGTTGACTCAAATCAAGCAACTTTGACATGAGATTTGGATGTGTTTTCCATTCATTCCAAAAATGCAGAATGCAGGACTTTTAAAAACGCACTGCACTCGCAGCGCACTGGTGTGAAAAACTTCAAAGGATTTAAATGGACACATTTTTCATGCATTTTATTTCCACTTTTTAGCTCCTGAAACTAATCAGTGTGAAAGAGCCCATCTACAGTATATCAGCCAATAAAAACCAAAACAGCTGTTTTCAAACGTTTATGACAAATTGACTATAATGACAACTACATATATTGGCCATATGCTAAACTGACTTTTTTGATGATCCTTGGAAGCCAGCATTATACGCTGTCTAAGGTTATGGTCTTTATAAAAAAATCAAATAGGAATTATTATATATAACAGTATCTGTTGCACAGACGTGATAATTGCATAGCCTTGTAAGCAGTCAAAGCAAGATATTGGGGACAGTCTGGGAGTGAATAGGGTTAAATGATGGTGCATTCCACCTAGGAAGAATTACAGATGCCCTAGGTTAGTAATCTGACCCAGCAGCAGTTCTCTGCAAGTCTGGAACTTGTGTCTTCCCTGTTTTCACATAGGAAGCGAAAAAGAGTTTGCCAAAAAGGAGGCTGAGTTCCATTTCCTGGATAGCCAATCACACAGCTTTATACAAATACTAAGATCCCAGCTGACACAGCTCTCTGTCTTTGAAGACAAAACTATTTGGAGTGTTTCATTTTTTTGTGCTGAGTGCCACGTGTATAGCACCAGAAGTATAAAGATCAAGGCTTTGGGCACGTTTTGTTTTCTGGCAGAACATATCAGAAGGACAATGCATTTCTCACTTAGATATATTTTCCTTATACAGGCTTTTAGCCTCCTGACCAGCTGTGAAAAATCAGAGATCGAGGAAGAAAAAATCAAAATCGAAGTTGTACATGTCCCAAGTGTCTGCACGCAGAAGAGCAAAAGAGGAGATCTGGTCAATGCACATTATGATGGGTTTTTAGCCACAGATCTGTCCAAATTTTACTGCAGGTAAGTGACAAAGTGGTAAAGCATGTTTTTAAAAGAGGAGGTGGAATGTGCTGTTACATAATTCTTGACTGCTTTTTGGGTTTATTCTAACGGATTCTGGTTCTAACATCTCCAATATGTATGCATGTGTGTCTTCCTTTAAAATACAGCTTTAGGTTTGATAACTACATCTATGCTCATATTTGTGCATCAGTGATGAAACAGCTGAGCAAGTCTAGGAATAAATAATATACACTCACCAGCCACTTTATTAGGTACACCTGTTCAATTGCTTGGTAACACAAATTGCTAATTAGCCAATCACATGGTACCAACTCAGTGTATTTAGGCATCTAGACGTGGTGAAGACAACTTGCTGAAGTTCAAACCGAGCATCAGAATGGGGAAGAAGGGGGATTTAAGTGACTTTTAACGTGGCATGGTTGTCAGTGCCAGACTGGCTCTTCTGAGTACTGATCTACTGGGATTTTCACTCACAACCATCTGTAGGGTTTACAGAGAATGGTCCAAAAAAAAGAAAATATCCAGTGAGCTGCAGTTGTGTGGACGAAAATGCCTTGTTGATGTCAGAGGAGTATGGGCAGAGTGGTTGTTGCAACATTCAGATGGTAGGGTCAGAATTTGGCGTAAACAACATGAAAGCATGGATCCATCCTGTCTTGTATCAAAGGTTCAGGCTGGTGGTGGTATAATGGTGTTGAGGATATTTTCTTGGCACTAGCATGGTGTACCTAATAAAGTGGCTGGTGAGTGTATTACAATCAGAAAATTTTATTTATTTATATATATATTGCTTGGACTATATGTGTTGGACTGGTCCTAGTTGGTGCACTGATTAAAACAGTTTAGCTGTCTACCTCTGTGGATTGTAGATAAATAATAACACAACTTATGTAATATGTTATAATGTAAAGCGCTGAGCAAACTGTTGGCGCTATGTAAATCCTGTATTATAATAATAATAATGTAGCACTAAATCGGTAGTATATACTGCTTGGTGACTTGTGCCTTAAGGTAAGATTACAATCAAGCTGAGTATGCCATCAATTCAGAGCACTGTGCCACAATTGTGACACCCATGTGCATGCATGGGAGTGATGTCTTCACAGCCATCCAAACGTATGGAGCCCACTAACCTGGAAGGAAGTCCAGGCAAAGATGGAAACCCATCTTTGCACGCTGTTGGAGGGCTTCATTTTAAGGTACGGTAAGTATTTCTTTATGTGCTAGTATGTGGTGCATACTATCACATTATGACAGTAACTTAAAGGGTGAAGTTTTTTTTGTTTTTTTTTATCTACAGCCTTTACTACTACTTTAATTAGATTATATATCTTAAAGTATTCTTTAAAGACCCATTCAGACATTCAAGTTTTCTGTTCAGATGTGTTAATATACAGTACACATATTATAAGTGGGATGCCAAACACGCTACAACAAATAAGTGGTGCTTTGGGCTCTTGTCTACAATGCGTTCAGATACTAATCACAATGAATAGCACCGAAATTAGAGCAGGTTTGTTGCCATTTGTTGTGCACTCAAAATCGTGACTGGGCCCCTAAAGCCAAATTTACCACACTAACTCCTCCCACAGTTTTTACACTACATAAACAGTAATATACCGAAACGTGCGGATTGTTCCCGATTGGTGTGCTATTACTTTGTGGAACGTTTCGCCGAATGGTTCACGAAATATTGCCATTTTTGTGGTGAAATTGGTCCTATAGGAATGAATGGCGCAATGTTCAAAACTAGAGTGGGAGCTGACAAAAGCTAGAGTGTGAGCTGAAAAATCAGGACATGATTTCTAAACTGCCATCACTCCCTCATTTTCAAGCCCACCTACACAAATCTTATATCAAAACGTTCAGCTATCCCTGCTGCCCCTAAAAATGTCCACAGCTAAGCCATAGTCCTGATAGTTTTCACAATTTGACCATTTGTTTGCAACTCACACCGCCCATTGACCTTTTCACAGTTACTCCAGACACTCCAACCACACAACAGTTACTCAAGCCACTCCACCCAGTTACTCCGCCCACTCCAGTTGTAGACTACTGGTGGAGGCAAGAACACTTCACACAATTTCCCCAGAAATTGTAGCTTTTCTAGTTGTGATTGCATTTTTTCTTTCAAGTGAATCAAATTAAATCTTTGTAAGGCTCTATTCACATGGGTGTTTAACCACGCTGCGAATCCCAGTGGATAGAATCTATTGTGTGCATCCAAATGACTGTGGCTGAAAACAGCCTCTCATTGTCGTGTATGAGCTCAGTGGCCAAAGCTATCCACATACAGCTGTCAATCCCAGTGTTAGGGACCAACCGGAGGTAGCCTCTAGCTTTCCACAGACCAGAATTCCCCAGGGCGCGGAATCTAAGTCCCAACCTGCTTGTTCACCAGAGCCCCTGATGGTGGGGATGGACTTGGAGCAAGCCGAGACCAGGTCGCGACCCCTGGGTGCAGCCAGCCGTGGTAGAGGCACCTGTCGGTGGTACACAGCAGGTGAGAGTCTGATGTGAGAAGGCAGAGTAAGCGAGGTCAGACAGGCCGGGTCGGTAACAGTGGAGCAGGTCGGTACAAACAGCAGGCAGAAGAATAAACGGGTCACAGTCCAGGTTCGGCAACAGGGGATCAAAGGTTCAGGAGCAGGCAGGAGAATGGTCAGGAAAGCCAGGGGTCAGAGCAGGAGAAGTCAGCAGACCAGGATCAGGCAGGGTCAGCAGCAAAGTAAACTCACAGAACACAGGAAAGACCATACAGCAACTAAGCACTGTCAGAGTCCATTTAAATAGGGCGCCCTGCGCTCCTATTGGTGCCAGGCACGTGATCGCGAGTGCGCCGCTGCTGTCACGGATGCACAGGTCGTAGTACCCGCACGCCAGTGCGCCTCGGCACATCGCGCATGCACAGACCCGCGCGCTGCGATCCGGCTCAAGATCCCTGACATTAAGCCACAGGAATCAGTAGATGTATGCTGCTGGGATTTGCAGCATTGCTAAATTGCCCGTGTGAATGGAGCCCAAAGCACAAATCCTTGGAAGATAACACAATAGATGTCAATGCATTTGTTCTGGTGTGTACAAGTTCTACCATTCTCCGAGTGTGCAGTGTGTGAGGTCAAGCATGTAATAGAGACAGTATATGCTGTGTGCGTGTATATATATGTGTATATATATATATATATATATATATATATATATATATATATACACATACCGTCTGTAGAAAGACATTTCCTTTTTAGCTTTGACCAGAATTGGGAGTTAGAACTCCTGTCAGCATTTACTCCATTACAGAGATTTAATCTCACTTCCTTTCCTGCTGAAAATCATTTTACTAAACAGAGAGGGGAACTGTCTAACAGATAAACCACCACTAATAAACAATTCTATTATTAGGTAAGCAGGGGAAGGCTCAAATTCCAGACCCCCCTTGGAAATTGTACGAAAGGCCTGGCCTGGCCTAACCCACTATTGCGCTCACCCTCTCAAGAACAAGTTCCTCTGCCTCTGCATACAGATCCATGCTCAAGAGTAACTTCCCCTCCTTATAAATAACAATGGTTAAGGCCAGATTTCAAAATGAGAGATTAACACTTTTTTCTCTCATTTGAAAGATTAACACTTTACTGTGCAAATCACCTACAAAACAACCGTTCAACACGGTGTGACTTCGGCTTTGCGGTGCGGCACCGATTTTGAAAATATGATTCCTGCACTTTTTTTGGCAATTGCATGTGCAACTTGCATAGGACACTGTGCATGAAGTTGCACAGACCTCAGGCAAGCCAAACATTAAATCGCACTGACCAGCGGGTTTAAAATCGCTCTACTTCAAGTGAAGTAGCATGTTTTCAAAAGCCGCATTCAGTGTGAACCAAGGCTAAGACAGGATCCCAACTTAACTGACTCCTTTCTATGTGACTAACTAGACAAGGCTTTTTCAACTAGGGTTCCTCCAGAGGATGCTAGGGGTTCTTTAAGCTGTCGCAAATTGATTTTCCATTTACAATGACCACAAATGTAAGGGGCTATTTCCCACTGGAATCCAATACAAGAGGTCACCCATGTAAAGGGGCATTTTTTTCCCCATTGACCACCAATGTATGGGACAGCTTTTCCACTGGCAACTAGTTCAAAGCCTAACTTCAGTCACTTTAAATAGTTTTTTTTTGACCAAGCTGGTCCAAACAAACTATGAGCTTCACTAATATATGTGCCATCAGCCACATACAGTATACAGCGCTGTGTTCCAGCAATGGTATGGAGACTTCCAGTCCTACTCCTGGGAGTTGGGCTGAGCAGTGATCAGCCATTCACAGGAAGCTTTGTAATTTCTGAATGAGTACAGCCTTTGATTGACTGGGGTGGAGTTTATGGTGTTATCCACCCACATCTCCACCTCAGCATATCAGAGGAAGCCTTGTAATCATTCAGAAAATACAAGGCTTCCTGTGAATGGCTGAGCAATGCTCAGCCCAACTCCCAGGAGTAGGACTGGAAGTCTCCATACCATTGCTGGAACACAGCGCTGTATACTGTATGTGGCTGATGGCACATATATTAGAGAAGCACATAGTTTGTTTGGACCAGCTTGGTCCAAAAAAAACTACCGTATTTGCCGGCGTATAAGACGAATTTTTACCCCTTGAAAATCTTCTCAAAAGTCGGGGGTCGTCTAATACGCCGGTATACGGCATACTGACACTTTTTAGGGGGGCGGCGCGTTGCCGCCGCCGCCCCCCCCCTTCCCCCAATGGAAGGGACACTAATTACAGGGGTGGGCAGCGGCTGTTTCTTACCTGGTTCCGGTCCCACGACGATCCGGTCCAGGAAGCGCGGCTGCGCCTTCAGTTCGGCCACTGGATGTTCGTGCGGCTGCTCGGCTCCGCCTCCTCACCAGTGATTGGCCGCCAGAACTGTAGCTCAGGAAAGGCACACAGGCGGCCAATCACCGGCGAGGGGGTGGAGCCGAGCGGCCCCGCGAAAATCGAGTGCAGGACCAGCAGGTAAGTGGTCAGTGTAGAGGTGCTGCTGCAACCACATATGCTGGCTGCAGCAGCACCATACGAGAACAGGGTCAGCAAGTGTCAGTGGGAGGAATAGTGCCCCATCATTGGTGTCACTGATACCAATGATGGAGCACTATTCCTCCCACTGATACCAATGATGGGGCACTATTCCTCCCACTGACACCAATGATGGGGCACTATTCCTCACACTGACACCAACGATGGGGCACTATTCCTCCCCCCCCACTGACACCAACGATGGGGCACTATTCCCCCCCCCCCAATGACACCAATGATGGGGCACTATTCCACCCCCCACTGACACCAATGTTGGGACACCATTCCTCCCACTGACACCAATGTTGGGACACCATTCCTCCCACTGACACCAATGATGGGGCACTTATCCCCCCACTGATACCAATGATGGGGCACTATTCCCCCCACTGATACTAATGATGGGGCACTATTCCTGCCACTGATACCAATGATGGGGCACTATTCCCCCCACTGATACTAATGATGGGGCACTATTCCTTTCCTCCCACTGACACCAATGATGGGGCACTATTCCTCCCACTGATACTAATGATGGGGCACTATTCCTGCCACTAATGCCAATGATGGGGCACTATTCCTGCCACTGACACCAATGATGGGGCACTATTCCTCCCACTGATACCAATGATGGGGCACTATTCCTGCCACTGATACCAATGATGGGGCACTATTCCTGCCACTGATACCAATGATGGGGCACTATTCCTGCCACTGATACCAATGATGGGGCACTATTCCTGCCACTGATACCAATGATGGGGCACTATTCCTCCACTGATACCAATGATGGGGCACTATTCCTGCCACTGATACCAATGATGGGGCACTATTCCTCCAACTGATACCAATGATGGGGCACTATTCCTGCCACTGATACCAATGATGGGGCACTATTCCTGCCACTGATACCAATGATGGGGCACTATTCCTGCCACTGATACCAATGATGGGGCACTATTCCTGCCACTGATACCAATGATGGGGCACTATTCCTGCCACTGGTGTGCATTGGAAGAGGGGTAGTCTTATACGGCGAGTATAGCTCAAACACTAAATTTTAGCAGGAAAAGTAGGGGGGTCGTCTTATACGCCAAGTCGTCTTATACGCCGGCAAATACGGTATTTAAAGTGATTGAAGGCTTTGAACTAGTTGCCAGTGGAAAAGCTGTTCCTTACATTGGGGTGGAGATAATGGTGTCATCCACCCGCCTCTCCACCTCAGCAAATCAGAGGAAGCCTTGTAATCATTCAGAAAATACAAGGCTTCCTGTGAATGGCTGAGCAATGCTCAGTAAGATTCAATTTTGTTTTGGGAATGAGACAGTAAGTCTCAGCCCTTCTGCTACACAGCACTGTATGCTGTGTTTAGCTGATGCTACATTAAATTTATACATCTGTTGTTGAAGGTAATAGTTCGTTTGAACCAGCTTAGTCCAATGGTAAAGTGACAGAAAACTGGAGGGGACACTACAATCTTCACAGTTTGGGTTTCTTTCCTGACTTCATTATTTGATTCCTTTCATTTGAGTTGTCAGGATCAGCAAAAGTGTGTTGTAAAATGATCTACTGGGTGTGTGAGATACCATAAGTAGGTCATTTCTTCTTTTATTTATAATGTCCTACAACCTGTTGATTATGCAAAAATACCATGACCTGCGAATGTAATATTTTTTTGGCATGTTATTATTTCAAATTATTTTAAGGGTTCCTCTGGGGGTCAAAAGACCGAGAGGCTGTAATAAACTCTAGACTTTTATTACAAATGAATATGGGTATCTTTTGGTGTCTAAGGGGATTACAGACATCTCCCTACCATTCCATATTTGTATTACATTTTGTTTGGTAAAATGCATGTATGTAGTAATCTCACTTCCTTTCATGTTTAGCAGATATATACTGATTTACTAATAACTGTTCTCTTGTGTATAGTCGCAGTGAAAGAGATGGTCACCCGAAGTGGTTTGTTCTTGGAGTTGGACAAGTGATTAAGGGCCTCGATATTGCATTGATGGACATGTGCCCTGGAGAAAAAAGGAAAGTGGTCATTCCTCCTTCTCTAGCTTATGGAGAGCAAGGCTATGGTAAACCAAGCATTCTTTTGTTTCACATTTTCAGTAATCTGAAGATAAATTGGAACACCTTACTCAAAATACTTTTTTATTTTCTTTGATTAAAGGTTGTCTTCTTACAATTATTACAGCTCTTGCCAGTCACCTATGACTTTTCAAAGGAGTGTTTTCTGTATTACTTCTCTTTCTGCTGCAGTTTATTCAAATTCAGGCCAATTACATTATTTGGGCCCCAACTGAACACTCCAGTCACTATTGCGGAGAACTGAGTGTGCTGTAAGCAATCAGACAAGATATCCTAATATGTCTGATCATTATTTCACCCAAAGGTGTTTAGCCAGAAGTATCTGGAATGCAACCATAGGCATAGGATCACAGAGCTGGATTGAATGACTGATATCTTTGGTTGGTAAGCACCGTTAAAATAATGGGAGATACAGAGATTGTTGTGGATCAGTATTGAAGGAGAAGTTCATGAATACAAAGAACAAACTTACATACTGATCTATGGTGATGCAACATTGGTCCAATGAGTGTCTGTTCCCTGCTGGCTCTAGGACCAAGAACTGAGCAATCTCATAACCACTGATCGCTCAGTTCTTAGTCTTCACTAATCAGAGCGGTGTCTGTCAGTCACTGACTCTCTGCTCTGCTCCTCCAGTGCTCACAGGAGTGCTGGGCTGTGGAGGAGGCGGGAGCGGCTAGCTCAGACTATCAGCGGCATGCTGAAAGGTTAGACAGTTGCCAGTCAGGAATCTGGGTTGATCCCAACATTAAAGTCAGCATCTGTGCAGAGCCTGGACTGGCTCTGTTATGTCAGCTGACAGCAGGCTTTTGGTTTTGTTTTGGCTAGAGTGGGAAGGGGTTAGAAGCTCTATAAACGTTTTTTTTTATACCAGTCTGTGTTCCTACTATGAGAGATTCTCCTCACTTTCTATCTGTTTGATTTGTCTTAAAAGAGAAGTTTGGGAATCTCAAAAAAAAAAAGATCATACTTGCCTAGATCAAGTATCTTGATCTAGTATCAAAAATCCCGCTGATGAAGTCACGTGACCCTGTGACGCAACGCGTAGGGGAGGGGCTCTGACGTCACGACGTTGCATCGGAGAGGCTCGGCGATTCCAGCAGGGCAGACAGAGAGGCAAAGGCAGAGTATACTACCCACTGCTGACCTGTATTCAAGTGCCACATACTGCTGTATATCACCGCATCTGGCAGCAATAAATCATTCATATTTTAAAAGAGGATAAGGCACCATGGTCTTTCTTTTTTTCGTTTGATCTATACTCCCCACACTGAGGAAAGGAGGATATAAGGAAGAGGTGTCCCCAGGAGGGGAAATGGGAGATCCTTATAGATCTTTATAAACACTCATTCATAAGTAGCTTCCTTTATGGAGAAAGAGGAGAGCACAGGAGGATTCCTACAGATCTTTTTTGGAAACATTTAACATATGAGCACTATCCCACCAATCCTGGAAGGATTAAAAGCTTATTTGCCTAAATTTATTTAGGCAAATATTAAGGTGAGCGCATATTGAGACCACACGGCACCTGGAGAGAGGGAATAAGGAGATCACCTGCACATTGCACATATTGATAAAAGACTTTATTTATGCACTTTATTGATTGCATTTGCACATTTATTAATGAATTGGCACATATATTGATTAATCACATATGATATGTACTGGCACAGATTATGGTGCTAATACATTTGTATTTGCACATTTGCACATTGATTAATGAATTTGCACATAAATGAATTGATCACATATGATATGTATTAGCACAGATTATGGTTTTGATTTATTTATATTCATGTTTTAATTTTTTATTTATAAAGTCACAGCATTTTATTTGGTCACAATTTTCATGCATGTATTAGCTTATGCATTTATAAGCGTGAGACATTTCACGATTAAGGATCTAAAATAGGAGCGCGGCACTATAAATATATATATTTGGATACTTGCCTAGATGGCTACAGCTCTGATCCCAGCTGCAGCTGTCCCCTGCCACCTCAAAGACCAAAAACTGGGCTGATTGCTCAGTTCTTGCTCCTCGCCTACAGAGAGCTGGTGACTGTCAGTCACCGACTTTCCGCACTGCCCTTCCAGCTCTCAGTGGAGCACTGGGCTGTGGATGGAACTGGAGTAGCTGGCTCAGGCTCTCAGCGGATCACTGAGGCTGAGCCAGCTGCTGGTCCAGGCTTCTGAGCAGATCCTGACCATATGGTCAGGATCTTTTCAGAGCCTGGACCGAGCCTGTGACCCACATGAGAAGTATAGCCAAAAAAGATTTGTGCATACTTCTCCTTTTAAGATGGCCAAAGATGGATTGAAATTTGGCCAGTTCAGCAGGGATCAGCTGAATTTTAATCCATCTACACCCTGTCCTGTTTAAGAGCAGGCGATCGACTGATCGAATGCTCACAAATAGGTTTGCTGGAAAACCTGATCCGCTGTCAGGACACAATGTCACAGCAGGGAGGATTCCCTTATTCATTTTGATTGTGTGGATGGGGAAATTGGTTCAGTTTTTTTTTTTTCATGACATGTATGGCCAGCTTTAGACAGAACTAGAAGTGAAGAAATCTGAATGCAGTCAGCAATTAAAACACATATTCCAGTACATTTAGGAAAGTTTAGGACCTCTGTAAGGATTGAATTACATTTCATGTTCCTATTAGATAAATTGTACATTTCAAGATGGTGGATGAATAGAAATAGGAAATTAGATAAATTTTGTTAGACAGGGATGCAGCCAGCAATTAAACCTAACCTAGACCTATACTGCAGAAACTTTGTGTAAGAGTGAAAACATTACAAAATCCCAAACGTTTTCTAATTAGAATTGTCTGCATAATCTTACCTCACCATGTATAAGGACATCCTGCATCCATCCTTATCTTATTCAGCATGATCTCTTTTCAGTTTATATTTCAAACAACTAAAATTGTGATGAAAGGAGATCTTGTAACTGTGACTTTAAAGGGTAACTCCACTTTCATGAGAAAAAATATTGCAAGTAAAAAGTAAAAAAAAATAATATAGCTTATACAATTGCTACACGCGTTATATTGTAATTTAATCTCATTAAAAATGATGTTTCCTTTTTCAAACTGCAGCCACTGAAATTTTCTATAAAGTCAATGCAGTATGGTTCCTAGAGCTGTTCTGTACACAGTTGGTGTACAGAATGCTCCCAGAAATGTCATTTCCTGCTTGTGTGCAGAACGTAGTCAGATTTTAGGCAACAAAAATTATTATTTTTGGTGAGAAACTTCTAAAGGGATGGAGACACTGCCACTTTTCCTCACAGTGCACCAGCTGATTAATTAAAATTCAAGTGGAAAAAAAAAAAATAACAAACATGTCATACTTACAGTATCTGCTCTGTGCAGTGGTTTTGCACAGAGCAACCCTGATCCGCCTCTTCTTGTGTCCCCTGCCAGTGCTTCTAGCCCCTCCTTCCTGCCAAGTGCCTCCAGAGCAAGCAGCCTTATGTGGGGGCACCCAAGAACCGCTGCTTTTTGTGACCCTCTCTCCTCATTGGCTCACTGGCTGTGGCATAGGCTCATGCTGCTTTCTTAGCTAATGAAGAGGGAGAGATCCAGGGGAGTCGGTGCTGTTGTGCACATTGCTGGATCGGGAGGCGGCTCATGTAAGAATTATGAGTGGCGAGGGTGGGGGAGGCGCTGCTGCACACAGAATGTTTTTTACCTGCATGCATAGAATGCATGAAGGTAAAAAGCCTTGAGCATTTACAACCACTCTAATTAGTCACTCCCATTCAAAATCAATATCCAAAAAACTTGGTGGAACATACAGCTTTTTCTTTAGAGCAGAAGCAGGTAGGAATCTGTAACAAAGTTTGTTAAAATCCACGTAATGTATGTGGATCACCTAGATGGGATTGTTTTTTCTTAACAAAAGTAGAGTTACTCTTAACTTCTTTTTTGGAAAGTGCTAGGCTTGTAATTTTCAAACAATCCTCAGGTTTATTGTTAGAGTCCTTTTCCATAGCTATCGTCCGGTCCATTCAGTAAGGGATCTGTTAAATCTGAAAATCAGAAAGGATCAGTTGAAAGGGATTGATTTTACTCTTGTGACATCTGTGCCCTTTCAGTTTTTCTTCTGCACTTTGCATCCGGTCCTTTGTGGACCCGTGTGGATCTATGGCAAGCCAGATGAAAACAGCCTTGTGTCAGGCTACCGCTGATCTATCACGTTTAGGTCTGCAAAAATGAAAAAAGATGCAGTCCTTTTTTCATATTTTTTCTGGACCTGGTGAGACTTGTAAGTAAGCGGATGCAAACAGGAACGCATTCATAATCGTCCACCTGCTCACAGTCTTACATGGAGTTTCCGATCAGCTCCACCTGAAAAACTGATAGGCAGACCTGATCAGAAAACCCATGTGAAAGAACCCATGGGCCTCTTGCACACAGATGCTTTAGCCTGTGCAATATAAATTCCAGTGTATTTCCCCCACCTGGAAAACCTATCTACTGTGTACAGTCATCCATATACCTAAAGGGCTGTGTGCAACTGTACTCAGGTATAGTACCCTCAGTGTACAGAGTAGGTAAATTTAGTTGGCTCCTCTGTAGGCACAGGAACTGGGGTTAATTTGTTTGTGTTTAGCTGGGAAGAGCTCTAAGGGCTGGGTTTCTACTACCAACCCCTGTCTTATAGAACTTGCTGGATAGTTCTGGAATTTAGAGGGTGGAGGAACAGAGGCCAAAGCTTGACTATTCATGGTGTCTCCACCAATCCCTGGGTAGGCAAGGCCCAGAGGTGGGGAGACAGGGCATAAATGTTCAGGAGCCTGGCAGTAGGTGTGCAAAGTCAAGAAGGGACCCCCTATGTTGGGGGGTTCTTTGTCCCTCAGCAGAAGGAAGGACAGGAGAGAGCTAGTGGAAGAGAGAAAGCATAGCTGGGATTAGCTGAAGCCATCCTGACAGTCAAGATCTGGGCCTGTATAGCATGAAGACTGTGCAGTAACCTCTTGTACCTCGGCATTCACCAAATAGGGACAAGAGTGAGTAGCTTCTTTTCATCACACCCCAAGCCTGAATATAGAAGGACAGCAAGGGGCAATATTTTGTATGTCTATATCCAAGGAACCGTCTAATGCTAGTTCATAGCCATCAAAGCCATCCTATGCCTCGCTTGGGTTCAAAGCAGCCAGGTGCACCAACAGTTTGTCTATGGAGTAGCACCTACATTCATCATTTAGAACGTTTTTGCTATAATTTTAGCCTTGCCAGTGATCCCATTGGAGGACAGCAATTTTGATGTTCATATTTAGCAGCCAAAGAGATTAGTAAGTCCTCAATGTTTTTTTTCCAAGTTCTGCAGTTCTGGGCATCCCATGCTTCTCCCTTTTCCCCATCCAAGGTTAATTAATAAACAAAAACAAAACACCTAGACTGTTTTTAAGCATATGAAGAAAGTGTGGAAAATTCCTGTTGCCTAGCTGTGTGAAAGGGAAAGACCCAAAAATCCAATACGAGGGTAGGGCTACACAGGTAGATGCCATTACTTACAAAAACACCAGTATAGCATACAATACAACCTTTTCTATTTTTTGTATACGCCCATATGCTGTACTGGTATTTATGATAGAATGGCTGTACAAAGCACCTGGGAGGGTGAACGATGCTGGAATTTACATTGCATGGGCTCAGGCACCCATGTTACATATATGCCTTATACTTTTTAAAGCCTATTTAAAACCTTACTGGTATGATAAATGTAGTAAGCTAATGTGAATCTTGCATGTCACCTAGCTAAAATATAGATGCAGTTATTATATATATTAATTTATTACGGCTTTTAGCATATGGTATGTATGCAGCCTCTCTAGGACTTGCATGACAGTACGCCTTTTCTTCATTTACTGTAGACACCTCTGTCCTATTATCAAACGTTGCACTGCATGCTGGGAACAATGGCTGGCTAACCCTGTAAAAGAAAAGCATGTCAATGTAAGTGTCTGTCCATGCCTGAGTACTGTGATGTCTATGCCTTGTTGGTTTAGCTACTCTCATTCTAAAATGTTGTGTTTGTCATTCATGGCACCCTATTAATGTTGCATCCTTTATCATCTTCCTCTTTGCAAACATGACTTGCTTGTGTTTTGTGAAATTCTAGATCAATATTTAATATGCCAATAAAATATATTTTTAGGTTTTGTATTGTCAGTACAATGTGATGGGCGTGTCAGACATCACCTACGCATCTTCTGGTGCTTCAAATGTCTAAACAAATATGCATGTGATACCATATGTCACAGATTACGCTTTCAGTTGAATAAAGCAGCAGCAGTAATACTAATGTTTTAGATTTTGGTAGTGGCTCAGTGTTTTCAGTTGATCCAACCCAATCTCTCCCATCTTACTATCGCCTGTTAATTTACTATCTACTTTTGTCCTCCCTGTATGTGATGCCTCTGAAGACTTAAAGTGGTAATAAAGCCACTTTGTTCATTTTTACCTACAGGTAAGTTTATAATAAAGCTAACCTGTAGGTAAAAGTAATATCTCCTAAATGTGCACGATTTAGGAGATATTCGGGTTCTTTATAGAGCTGGAGTGAAAATGGAAGCCTCTACAGCGGTCACAGAGCGCCGCTGAAGGACATCATTTTAAAGTAAGTTTTAGATAATGTGCTAGTATGCAATGCCTACTAGCACATTATGCCTTTACCTTGCAGGGGATTTTTTTTTTTTTTTTTTTTTTTTGGATGCAGGTTACTACCACTTTTAAAGAGTATATAAACCCAACATATCATATTCCTGATATGTGCATGCTGTACAACGTACTTATATGAAGAAGTATCCTTTTTTTTTTTTTTTCTTTTTTTATTCATTTGTGTGAAATCTCTGCTGTTCCTGCCAGTCCCTTTGCTGTCCTATTACACTAGTCATGAGAGCACAGCTTGGTCAGTTCCCTAGCTCTGCTAGGAACATTGTCTGCTCTCCTGCAATGATCAGACTTGTGCTCACACAAACCCACGTCTCTCCCCCCGCCATTTACTGGGTAGTTCAGTGTCCTGCTGTTTCTGCTCCCCTAAGCTCTCTGTTCTCAGATGCATGAGGAGCTTAAAGGGTATGTGATCACTTAGAAAACAGGGGAAAAAAGGTATTTTTTAATTTTTTTTATATCTATACACAAAGGGTTCACCTTTCATTTATATTTTAAACTGAATGGGTTGTTTTACAAGGTGAGGGTTTACATACACTGTAATACAGACTACATATTTCTGCTGCTGCTTCTTTCTTGCCGTCGTTGGGGAGAAGAGTTTGCCAATATCACATGAACCAAAACTGCATAAGGAAGCACTAAAAAAAAATATGAATCTCTAAGCTTAACCCTATACCTCCATATACAATGATAACATAAAATAAAACATCTGACATGTCATACATACATACAGTGTACACAGTGCCTTGAAAAAGGATTCATACCCCTTTGAAATTTTCCAAATGTATTCATGCTAGAACCAAAAACGTAAATGTATTTTATTGGAATTTTATGCGATAGAAACCAACAGAAAGTGAAACATAATTGTGAAGTGGAAGAAAAATGATAAATAGTTTTCAAAATGTTTTACAAATAAATACATGAAAAGCGTGGCGTGCATTTGTATTTAGCCCCCCGGAGATGACACTTTGTAGAACCACCTTTCGCTGCAATTCCAGCTGCAAGTCTTTTTGGGGATGTCTCTACCAGCTTTGCACATCTAGAGAGGGACATTTTTGCCCATTCTTCTTTGCAAAATAGCTCAAGCTCTGTCAGATTGGATGGAGAGCATCTGTGAACAGCACTTTTCAAGTCTTGCCACAGATTCTCAATTGGATATAGGTCTGAATTTTGACTGGGCCATTCTAACACATAAATATGCTTTGATCTAAACCATTCCATTGTAGCTCTGGCTGTATGTTTAGGGTCGTTGTCCTGCTGGAAGGTGAACCTCCGCTCAAGTCTTTTGCAGACTCTAACAGGTTTTCTTCTAAAATTGCCCTCTTTTTGGCTCCATCTATCTTCCTATCAACTCAGACCAGCTTCCCTGTCCCTGCTGAAGAAAAGCATCCCCACAACATGATAATGCCACCACCATGTTTCAGGGTGGGCATGGTGTGTTCAGGGTGATGTGCAGTGTTAGTTTTTTCGCCACACATAGCGTTTTGCTTTTAGGCCAAAAAAGTTCAATTTTGGTCTCATCTGACCAGAGCACCTTCCACATGTTTGCTGTGTTCCTCACATAGCTTCTCGCAAACTGCAAGCAGGACTTCTTATGGCTTTGTTTCAACAATGGTTTTTCTTCTGGTTACTCTTCCATAAAGGCCAAATTTGTAGAGTGCACAACTAATAGCTGTCCTGTGGACAGATTCTCCCATCTGAGCTGTGGATCTCTGCAGCTCCTCCAGAGTTACCATGGGCCTCTTGGCTGCTTCTCTGATTAATGCTCTCCTTGCCCGGTCTGTCAGTTTAGGTGGACGGGCATGTCTTGGTAGGTTTGCAGCTGTGCCATACTCTTTTTTCCATTTTCAGGTGATGGATTGAACAGTGCTCCGTGAGATGTTCAAAACCTGGGATATGTTTTTATAACCTAGCCCTGCTTTAAACTTCTCCACAACTTTATCCCTGACCTGTATAGTGTGTTCCTTGGCCTTCATGGTGGTGTTTGTTCACTAATGTTCTCTAACAAACCTCTGAGGGCTTCACAGAACAGCTGTTTTTATACTGAGATTAAATTAAACACAGGTGTACACAAATGGCTCCGCTAGATTTTAGTTAGGGGTATCAGAGTAAAGGGGGCTGAATACAAATGCATGTCACACTTTTTAGATATTTATTTGTACAAAATTTTGAAAAACATTTATCATTTTCCTTCCACTTCACAATTATGTGGCACTTTGTGTTGGTCTATCACATAAAATCCAAATAAAATACATTTACGTTTTTTATTGTAACATGACAAAATGTGGAAAATTTCAAGGGGTATGAATACTCTTTCAAGGCACTGTATACAATGTTGTACAAAGTTATATAAATGCATAAAAAATCTTAAATCTAAAAAATGTGAGGTGAATCTCAACCCAATGTTCATTGATATCTGTAGTAAAAAACATAATTCTTCAGCCCCCACCACAAATGTCAAAACAATCGCCACCAGTTGCATCAAAAGGAATAAGATAAACTCGCAATAGCCCCTGAGGAAGTCAATGTGATGAAACACGAACACGTTAGCCAAGTCTCATGACTTCACCCTATTCCACAGACATTAATAGCCCATACACATGATAAAAAAATCGTATGAATATTTCCAAACGAGGAACGATTGTTTGATTACCTGATCATTCATATAATGCTTTCAACAGCTGGTTTTGACTTTTCAGATGACAAAAGCCGAGGTTGCAAGCTAGAAAATTTTTATTGTAAATGAACACGTCCGATTTTTGTTTACTGTGTACAGTTATTGTATGGAAATAATCGAATAGTAAAAAAATGCACATGATTAGAAGCATAGAGCAACCCTACACATCCTCTTCTACTATGCTAGTACGTAGCTACGTTTTCATTTGTTGGCTGAGAATTTTCTTACCAGTCAATACCATTCTGACTACATCATGATACACACTTTCATGGAAAATTGAATGATTGGCCTTCCGATGTTCTCATAGTGTGTATTAGGCTTAAAGGGGAGATTTACTAAAACTGGTGCACTCAGAATCTGTTACAGCAGTCATGGTAGCCAGTCAGCTACAAACTTCAGCTTGTTCAGTTAAGCTCTGGTAATAAAACTTGGAAGCTGATTGGTTTCTATGCAGATCTGCACCACAATTTTTCACACTCTAGTTTTAGTAAATTTCCCTCTAAAAGATTGATTTGGTGTTTTTGTCCTCATGCCTGCTGGTGGTTCATACACAGATTTCTTTTTTTTTATTGTGGTTTTTCTGCATTTGAATCATGTGAATGCATAAGTGCAGCAATATTTCACAATTGTGAATGTTTTCCTTTGTATGTCTGTGATTTTGGTCTACAAGATATGGTTATATCTTCAGAGGTCCATTTTATGAATGGAGCTGTTGCCTTTGGGTGGATTATTTGAGAGCTATTTGACCTTCTGTAAAGCCAAATTAAAGTGATTGTAAAGTCTTACATTTTTTTTTAAATAAATTAAATAACAAAACATGTCATACTTAATAAAACAACGTAGTGCAGCGCTAGAAATAATACATCTAATAAATTGCCTTTATGATAAATAAATTAAAAGTTCATGGGTATATGGTTATAAAATCTAAATGTTCTAAAAGTGACAATCGTGCTTCTGAAGGTGACTACTTCAAAGATATTTTGGTGCTTGTGCAGATGGAAATAATAAAATTACGCACTCACCAGATGCACAGTTTTAATGCACATATATATATATAGGTATAGATGTCCTCTCAATGGGATCAGGGTAAGCAGATGAAAGGTAATCCTCCCTCTGAAGGGTAGATGTCACAGCGGGCGATTTCAGGGCTTAGAGTTGATCCAAGACAGCCAGAGGTCCCCTTTCCAGGCAGAATTTCACTTTTCATAATAGTCCTTTTGTAATATCCATCCCAATGTTCTTATCTCATCCACAGAAGGCCCTGCTGGCGCTCCAGACCCCTTCCCCCTGCTGAATGCTCCCAGAGCAAGCAGGGGGCACTCGTGTGTGTGCTCACTCCCAAGCCACCTCTGTGTCTATGAGACACACATGACTAAGCCCCACCCCTCTACCCCCTCCTCACTGGCTGTGATTGACAGCAGTGGTTGCCAATGGCTGTCTCTGCTGTGTCTCAACCAGTGGGGAGGCAGAGACCTGGGAGAGCTTCTGCTTTCGTCTGGATTGAGATTGGGCTCAGGTAAGTATTGGGGGTTGGAGAAAAAATGGAGCTGTACACTGAAGATATTTTACCTTCATGCATACAATGCATGAAGGTAAAAAACCTTCAGCCTTTAGAACCACTCTAAAGTCCCACTTTTAAAAAGGATCTTTATTCCACAAAAGACTTGCAGTGTGTCTTATGCAATAAAATAACCCTAACTGCCTGCTTACAGTCTCTCCTATAATGTACACCGAGCTGCGCATGCTCCTCCTCTAGGCAGGGGTGTTTTGGTAAAAAAAAGCCTAACGCTTGTAAAAGTGTCTAATGCTTTTACAAGCGTTTAGGATCGTTCACAAGGGCCAGTCGCTTGGGTATTAATTCATTTCATTGGCCAGAATAATAATTTATTCTAGCCATTGAAATGAATTAACACTCAAGCACAAACACGCCTAGTGTTAACACGCATTTAGGCGTGTCAAGAGTATATGTGTGCATGGACACATTGGATAACATGGAGGGGTGTTTGGAAGCAGTAAAAAAAAAACGCCTGACACCCCTAAAAGTGCAACACAAACGCCCTGTGTACATGACACCTTACTGTAAGAGCCTAACAAGAGGGTGAGCCACTTTTCTTTTGGTGGTAGCACCAAGCAGAAATTGCTTAGACACATTTGCAGTGGGGAAGATTCAAGTTATTTTAATATAGATATCAATGGACCTTGTGTTGGAATTTACTTTACTTTTTTATATGTATTATATTTATATACTTTTGTATAATATATACAAATGTGGACTAAAGTGTGATGAAGATTAAATATGTATTCATGTCTTCTTTCATACATCTTTAAAAATATTCATAATACGCTTTATTTTTCCCTTATTAGACAAAATTCCACCTAATGCAACTCTGATCTTTGAAATTGAGTTGTATGGAATCAGCAAAGGGCCACGCAGCGTTGAGGCATTCCAACAAATTGATATGAACAATGATAATCAACTTTCCAAAGAGGAGGTAATAGAATTATTCTATGTTAAAATCTTGTACTGAAAATGTTGTATATATTTTATGTCAGATCTGGGTGTCAGAGAGTGTAGGTGGCCTAGTAGAAGTGGTAATTAGTTAGCAAGAGGCCAAGTGGTTTGTACTGAGAGGAAAGGGTACTTTGTGAGGTTAAGAATGTTTGCAATGTTTTCTGCTCTTAATATAGCCTTCATCTGTTATAGACACACTGCCCCGGTCTCTTGGTATTATTTCACTAATGCACTGATGGAAGCATTTCATTGTTTTAGGCCACAGCTACATCGTGCAAAATGTGGGATTTTATGTCCATGTCATCATTTCACAAACTGTGCATTTAAATCAAATATTAGCTTTCAGCTATGTTAACAGTTTTGTACTTGGGTTTCCTGCAGAAAATGCTGCTTACATGACCAAAAGCCTAGACACTAGACCATGTGATCTCTATCAAAGGGAAGAATCCAAGTTCAGGCTGGCTGATCCTCTTCTTCAAAACAGATCACAAAACCAAATGCTTACAATATTGACCAGAGGAATAACATTTCCTTCAGGAAAGAGAACAATTTCAGTACTCTACAGCATTGTTTCTCAACCTTTTTTCATCATGGTACCCTTTAAATTTGTGGGCAGTCCCGAGGCACACTTTAAAATTATGGACAGTCTTGAGGAACCCTATTCTAAAATGTGAAAAGCCATTCTAATAGTTTTTTATATAATGCAGCAACATCCACACATGTAGGACACCCAATGTTAGAGGTTATTTATTCTTCCTAAGCAAATACACTTTTGCACACTGGTAATGAGTAGTATTCCAGTGTTTCTCTTCTCCCTCAGTTTTTATCCATCACTGAGATAATGTGACCCCAGCACTGATGGGGAGGGTCAAACTAGGATGCTGTGCAGGTAGCTGACATCTTCCTTATCAACTAATGATGTCATTGGTTATCAGGACGCCAGCGGCTAGAAGGTCATAATGGTGCACAGTGAAAACCTGTGACTTTGTGTAACTAAAAGGCAGGCTTGTTCCACCCGCTGGCTTGTATACAAGTTTTGGCCAATTTTTAGACATTTTGCCAAGTCACCCCTGAAGAAACCTCAAGGCACCCCAGGGAGTGTGGGCAACCAGTTGAGAAAGGCTGCTCTATAGGATGACGGGGATGGGTCCAGGACAGGAGATACGTGTCCCTACTCTTTGAGCTGTGGTCCCTCTAAGGGGGATGATTTAAATACAGTTTTGGAGTACTCGGGGGTTCTCACCTATGCAGGGTGAGGGGTTCAGGTTAGAAAGGGGCAAACTGACTTCTAGTTTTCCCAAGAAAGGTAAGTCCTTATATTCGATCTGTAATTCAGAGTCTCAGAGATTTTGGGTGGGAAAGAGCCTCCAGCCCTGACTACAGGGACTGTGGCTCTAACAAGATTAACCCACTTGCAGGAGGCCTGAAAAGGAACAGGAAGTAGTCAGCAGGTGTACGCGAGGTGGAATGGAGTGGGACACAGCAGTGCAGACTGGCTTGTGACTGAGACACGTTTGCTAAGCTCCTGAGATATTTCTGGACTCTTAAGTAGGCAGGAACTTTAAAACCCTTTCGTGGGACAAGCATGTGACGGTGGTCAGCCAAAAGCTTACTTACTAAAAAAAAAATGGGCTGTTTTCTTTTTAGCTTTTCCATGCTAAAGCAAGGTGTTTTCATTTAACGTTTTGGAAAGTAGACTGTTGCTTTTACCAACGTGGCTGGCTGGTGATTCCGGACTCCCCCATTTCATATCACTTTTTTAATATTCATGCCATAAAGTCTGTTCAGTTACGTTTTTAACTTTGCAAAAATCACCGCTCCAGGTCCCTTAAGGCTGCAACAAGCATCTGTGGGTGCTAGACCAATAAAGGGGACTTTTTTCAAATCACAAGTCTAAAGTACAAATGTAGGCTGCACACAGCACTTTTTGGTAAAACTTTATTGTTGCAAGTGCAGTATATGATGTTCTTTAAACAATAACGTTTTATTGAATGCTGAAAAGTGCAGTGTTTGGCCTAAATTTGAACATGGAATTACACATAGATTTAGTTGACATTTTAATTATAGGTCCACTTTAATAATTAACAAACACATATTACTTATCCTTCTCATTAATGGTGTGTACATTTGTTAAAAGAGAAACTGCCATTTAGCAAGCACCATTCATAATCAGAAAATGTATGCAGTATAGTAAAATGTTAAGCAAGGTACACCTTAATGTTCATTGTAAATGGCCATGTAATTATGATATTCAATTAGCTACATTGATCTTAGTAGGGTATTCTGTAGAAGCAAATCTACTTTTAGTGTTTAAGAAGCTGCCATCAGTATCCTTAAACAAAATATTAATTCATTAAACTGTTTGGCTAATGGTTTCTTATGTTACAATAATGACAATTACTGGGTAACAAATGACTGCTTGTTGAGAATTGTAAATATGGCAATAATATTAGTATTACTTCTATGCAATATGATGTTTCAACTGATTTGGTGTTTAATCGTATACCAAGTATTTTATGAGCCTAGAAAATTGCAGGGTGTGCAATGTTTGTTAATGAGGTTGATAGTGGTTTATAAGAATGCAGAGAGGCTTTTCGTTTTTCTTGGAACTACGTCCTGGGATAACTTGGAATATGAAGGATTGTAGTTCCATAGCAGCTGGAGCAGTTGCATTTTATGAAGAATAAGTACATAAATAAAAAGTTGAGAATGGGAATACTTAATAATGTCCTAGTTCAGCAGAGTCCAATCAATCAAGCAAGATGGTACATTGGCTCTCAGCGAATGGACAGGTGTTCCTTGGTTTGATGTTACACAAGAGCTCCCCACTGCAAGAGGGTATCGACAGAAATTACTTGACCAATCATCCGGTGTAAGGTGTGGCTGCTGGGATGTCACTATGTTTATGACTGTATCCCAGATACAGTTTTTTATAAGTATTAATATCTTTGAATACCTACAGGTTACAATCTGCTAACTTGCATGTTATTGTCCAGCATTGAATTACCTTCAGAATGGATATAGATCTGACAGGTCTTGGATGCCCAGTTTGCCTAGGAGAGGAATTGGGCCGTTTTTGCTCCTAGTACTCGTAGGGCGGGGGTCGGCAACCCATAGAACGCAGTCTACCTGTCGACCGCAGGCAGGTGACAGGTAGACTGTGAACAGGTCCCTCCCCCCCCTTTCCCCCAGTCTCCTCCGCTGCTGTCATCCTCAGTGCACAGCATGGCTCAGGATGGAGGATGGGAGGAGGAGCTGGCTAAATTAACTTTTCATATTAACAAGCTGATAATTGGTTTTATCATCCCTGGCCACATGGGATTTACTGCATGGTAGGGGTTGGGGAAAGACCTGGCAACCTACCCTGTAAAATCATTGCTAAGAGAATTCATGGAAAAAAGTCGCTTACGAGTGACGGTCCATGCAATCGCCAAGGGTCGGATACGACTGAATGGATAGATAGAATTGGTTTTATGGAGGAAGGGCATTATGGAGGAAGGGAGAAAAAAGAGAAGAATAGGAGTGGGAGGAAAGAGGCGATAGAAAAAGAAGGTGGAGGGACGAGAACATAGAAGCAGAAGGTAAGGGATGGGAATAGATGAGGGGTCTAAAGTTAGGAGGCACAGGTTTGTTTGTTCTCCCTTCCCCTGCAAACATGTTGCAGATCAGTCCAGTAGGGTTGCCTAGATTTGAAGGTGAACCTCCAAAGAGTATGGGTGGTATAGGAGCTGATGATTACAGCATACGCTTCATTCTTGTGAACATACGTCATGATAGACAGAAGTTGTGCTAAAATGAGTCCAGCTGTACCAGGTAGAGGAAAATTTAGAGAGTCTTTCTCGTGAATTGAGTTCTTCTATCTCTTCCGGAACCATTCTTCTATTGTTGGCGGTTTTGTAGGGTGCCAGTGGCAGGGGATGCAGTGTCTTGCTGCTGTGATCATGTACATTGCCAGGGATTTGCTATATAATATCCTGGGGATAGGCATGTGGTGCAGAGAATGCTAACGTTGTCCCCGTTACAAAATTTTCCCCGGGTTAAAAGAAACCATGTTTCATTTTAGTTTGTTTCCCGAGATAAAAGAAACAAAGTATCCTTTAGCTCTGGGGAAAGGGACAAATAATTCTTTGAGCTATAGTGAAGAAAAAAAAAAGCTGTAATTACTTTTAAAAACCAGCACTGACCTATAGTGACGGCGACTTTTTTTTACTTTTTTCTGACCTCTATAACTGATTAATTGGTTTTCAGTGCATTCCTAAGGGAAACCGCATTTTGGTTTACAAATATTTCGCTATACGAAACGTCCCGGAGAATGCATTAAATTTAGTAAACCGAGGTACACCTGTACTTCAATGCCGTGTACCCATTTGTGGCTCATATATGGCTATGTACCCATATCAGGTCAATGATGCCACAAACATTTCTGCCCCTTTTGTGCACTTGTAGTTGAAGAGCAGGAAATGCTCTGTAGATGATTGGGCTGGTGATGCCAGCTAAACAGCGCAGTTTTAGTTAACTGGGAACTGCAAGCTGTCCGCTGCAGTGGCAGATCCCTGTGACTGATGCCAATTTTAAATGGGACAGTGGCTGCGGGAGAGAGGAACCCCTGCCTATTGGCACAGGGAAGGGGGCAGCTCAGGTGGGGTGCTGGAACTTATTACACTGTAAATAAGGTTGTAATATCGAACATGGACTAAAGGAGAGCCTTTAAAGCTTCAAAAGTGTTTCAGCTTTTGGAAAAAGATATACAGTATGTTGGTTTTTGAAACAACAGTTTGGCTATAACATTATTTCCTCTTCTTTCATACAGATAAGTCATTATTTAACAGAAGAATTTAGGAAAGATGGAAAACAGCGAGCTCCTTCCGAACATGGCCGGATTTTAACTGACATATTTAAGAAAAATGACCACAACAATGATGGCATCATATCAGCAAAGGAGTATAATGTTTATAGGCACGATGAATTATAGCATAGTATTTTACTATGGATAGTTACTGATGTATTCATTGGCACAAAGTATTTGTGTCCACCCAGGTCTCTTGGAATGTAAAAAATGTTTTAAATGAATCAGCTCATTATCTTCAGTTAAGGACTTATTCACATTTGTGGCTTATTTTTATTTTTTTAGAATTTTTTATGAATGACTCTAGATATGGTTTTGAAATGTGCATTGTATGTATTGCCAGATTTAGTTTAGGTGGTATTTTATATTGGCAGCCATGACAAGTTAGTAAGTTGGTACAAACTTGTAAAAAGAATATACAGTAGTGTCAATGAGATTTTCTGTGATCCCCACTGTAATTTCCAGCTAGAATACTCCTGGGTATGGGGAAGCATGTGGCTCACTCATATTTGACAGCTCCAGATCAATCGGCAAGCATCAGCACTGTTGCATGTAAAATGTTCATGGCCCTGTGTAAGCTATGACTTGAATGACTCCTATCTTACCCAAGGCCCAATCTGCTGCTTTCTGATTGTGGCAGCCAATCAGAGCAGTAAGAGAACAAAGGAAAGCTGAGTACAGTATGTGCTGCTGGGGGGATGGGTGCGCAAAATCACATATAGATAGATAGATAGATAGATAGATATACCGGTATATGTTTGTGTGTGTATGTATATGTGACTTTGCATTTCCAGGTAGGAAGCTGTCAATCACCTGGTCCCACCCGGTAATTACTTGCTGGCACCAGGTGATTTCTGAAGATCTCTGACGGGGAGGAGAACTGTTTTGTTTACTAACAGTTCTCCTCCCTGTCAGCTCGGGCACACTGCTTTGGATGGCTGTGCACAGCACAGACATCCAAAGCAGTGTGCTTAGTGAAGCACACTGACACGGCCCCCTAGTAAAACACTCCCTGCACACAGTTAACCCTTTGATCGCCCCTCATGTTATCCTCTTCCTGCCCAGTGCCATTAGTACAGTGTAAGTGCTTTTTTCTTAGCACTGATCACTGTATTGGTGTCACTGGGGATGGTAGTGACACCAAGTCAATTCCCCCCCTGAAAGGATCAGTTCCTGTCTGTATATTTCCTTACACCCCCAGTGTCAGAATGTCAGCCGCAGTCCCGCTATAAGTCGCTGATCGCCGCCAGTATATACCGCCATTTGTAAACGCTATAACTTTCACGTAAACCAATTATTTTACACGTATTGAGATTTTGTTTAGCAAAGACATGTCACAGAATACATTTGGCATAAATTTATGACAAAATTTGATTTTTTTTTTTTTTGCTGGACATATTAAGTAAAAAGTGAAAAATATTGTTTTTTTTTCCTCCTCAAAATTGTCAGTTTTTTTTTTTTTTATAGTGCAAAAAACAATAAATGCACAGGCGATCAAATACCACCAAAAGAAAGCTCAATTCGTGGCAAAAAAGGACGTAAATTTCATTTGGGTGCAGCGTTACATGACCACGCAATTGTCAGTTTAAGTAACGCAGCACCGTAATGCAAAAAATGGTCTGGTCAGGAAGGGAGGTAAATCCTCAGGAGGGCGAGTGGTTAAAGTAAGCTTGGTTGCCTTGCATGGACAAAGCAAAGGTACTCTTTAATGTTGAAGTCCAGGTTTCCTGTATCTTTAAATAGTTCCTTTTGGACAAATATTACAGATTAATGTGGCCACTATGTGTGCCATAATATACTGTTAGTTACGTACAGTAAGCAGCACTGTGTTCTGGCAGCATACCGGCAACTTTCCATCTGCTGCTGGCATAATAAAAGAGTTGGTCTGAATGCGTCTCCATCGCTCAGGAGATTTTGTATTTTCTTTTTTATCAACGAATACAAAGCTTCCTCTGATTGATGTAAAGGTCAAAATCAGGATGTCATCTGCCTGCTTTTGCACTTTGGCCAATCAGAGGAAGCCTTTTTATTCACTGATAAAAATACAAGGCTTCTCCTGAATGGTTGAGAAGCATTCAAGCCAATTTTTTTTAATTCCAGCAGCAGACAAGAAGTCAGCCGATCCACTGCGCCTCTTCCTCATGTAGCTGATGCTACAGTAGATTATAGCACACATAACAGCTGCATCATTTCATATTGGCTGAAACATAAACTATTTAAAGTGACAGGAAATCTGGAATTCTACTTTAAGGTATATCTGATTCCAACCTTGGGCCTGCCATTGCTACTTGCCTTCAGAAAATGCTAGCTGCTTGGCTGTTATGCAGGCCTACAGTTTCAATACGTTTTCAGAAAGGTATACAGATCAGGACTGTCAGGGTAAAGTCATGTTTCTGACAGTTTTGAGTTGTCTTCCCTAATTACACTGTGAAATACTAAATACATTTAGTGAAATATGTTTGCATCACAAGGAAATGTGGTCAGATTTATTTAATAAAGCAAAAAGCATTATTTAAAGTACTAAACTGTTAACAGTCAATTTCATTGTTCTATACCGTAAAATGATGAAATCTGGTTGGTCATCGTGGGTCACCAGCCTGTTGTGTATCGTCACTATTCTTTGCACTGTTACTAAAAAAAGCCAAAATAAATTCATTCCATTGCATTGTTTTTTCAATGGAAATAATTATGCAAATGTTATGTTCTAGCTAAACAGCCAAAATATTAAAAACATACAGTATATGTCAACTGTTTTAAGTGCCAAAAATGTATGATTCTCCTGAACCACTTCTGATTTACCCCTGCCAGGCTGCTTATCCAGGAATGGTGACCCCAATTTGGTTGGACCACAGCCAAACGAAGAAATACACAGATGAAAAACAAATATGGTAGCTGTTTTACTTGCCAATAGATTTATGTTTCTGTCGTTCCAGTGTAGATATTTGCACAGCTCTGATACACAACTTAGCCCTGTCTGGCAGGGCAAGGCAGCTGCTTTTTCTCTATTGCATTTAAAGTGTATATTTAGACAAAAATAAAATATATATCTGGTCAAAATGTAAAAAAAAACATATTTAGTACATCTCTGCAATACAAGCATATGCTCTTGCGTTTTATCTTTTTCTAAGTGCTGCAACTGCAGAAAAACAGACATTTTAATAAATATGATTGCTGTAAAATATGATGTATTTGTTAGCAAAATCTTTAACTAGCAAAGCTGAAAAAAAAGGGGAAGCAATGAACTTTAACAGCAAATATCAGCTTTGACCAGTAAGCCTACTAGAGGCAGTTAGGTACTTACTGTATTTTTGGCATGATTTATTTATTTATTTCAGGTACTTATATAGCGCTGTCAATTTACGCAGCGCTTTACATATATAATGTACATTTACATCAGTCCCTAACCCTTAAGGGGTGTACAATCTAAGGTCCCTAACTCACATTCATACATACACATACTAGGGCCAATTTAGACAGGATCCAATTAACCTACCAGCATGTCGTTGGAGTGTGGGAGGAAACCAGAGTACCCGGAGGAAACCCACGCAGTCACAGGGAGAACATGCAAACTCCAGGCAGGTGGTGACGTGGCTGGGATTTGAACCAATGACCCTAGTACTGCCAGGCGGAAGTGCTAACTATTTAGGATCAACACGTATTCTCCATTCCAGGATATCAGAAGGTGTCAATGCGTACATGCACATTGCAGCAGATATAAAAATGTACTGTATAGCCAATAATTAACTTGTTTAAAAATATATTATATATTTTAAAGAATTAATGTGTGAATTTATATGTATTTTTATATTTTGCAAGCATCAATGAAATGTGTGAAAGAATATGACTCTTGATTTTTGGACACAGTTTCAGTTCAGATGGGCTCGTGAACTGGAGCAAACGAAGAAGGCTGCATGGAAGGTGCAGGAATAGAGTTGTAGCCCTTGTGGCAGAAAGCCAGGTACAACCACATGCAGTATGTGAATTTGCAGTCAGTCATGTTTCATTGTTGTGACTGACTGCCCCAAAGTGTTATATGGTCATAAATTATGACTGTCTTAAAAGAAAAGCAGCAGAATCACAAAGCAGGTAATATTCAAAGCATGTTTAATTGAAATACAAAATCAATACAGCACAAAAGTACACACAAAATTATAAGACCAAAGGAGTCTGATTTTTCTGACAGGTACTACAGACAGGGATGAGGTCCAATGCGATCCTGATCCCACTAGGATTCAAGATTAGTGAAAACAAAAAATGTTCATTAATGGCATTTAGGTTCATTATTTGGAATGATGGCTGAAGGTCAATGTAAACAGATTGCTTTGCTACAAATAAACCTTGCTTTCTCGAAGAATGTGAAGAAGGTAGTGCTCTTAAAAGCTTAGATGTGTCCACCACCACCAGATCCTAGAAAGTTCTCCTTAGAAGAGCACACAGAACATACATGTGCATATACAAACTTTTGAGAGCCTAACTCTATCTTGCACATTTACACAACAGTGAATGAAAACTCAGCAAAATAGTACACAACTAAAATACAAAAAATTGGAAAAATTGCAAAAATTTATATTGAGGGTTTTTCCTTTAATATAATGCAAACATATTCTGTAGAGTTCATTAGAGTGTAATATCCCATTCATATAAGTCTTTGGCCAGAAAGAGATTGCTATGTAAATCGTATATATCTGTACCCATTGTGGATGGATTCTGGGTCTGGAGTGGAATGGAACCAATTCAAAAGTTCCTTGGTTTAACAGGTTACTCCCTTCTTGTCTTCTTACAAGCAACACAGCAGTAAATGGTGAAGCATTTGACATACATAGGGATCCTATTATCCACTGAAACCAGCACAATATACTGCAGGCAGCTGCACCCAGACTTGATTTTTTTGGTTTGGGGGTAATGGGTCGGGGTTTAGCCTAACACTAATGCTAGTTGCAGTTTTCAGGTCATTTCAACCAGCTTTCAGTAGGACCTACCATCAATAATTTCTACTGAATCTATAAAATAACTGAAACTGTTATTGGTGGGACCCCTTCATCTATATGATCATTTGTGCTGGCTGAATGTTTTCCTTAAAAGCCAAGCTCCTCATGTCGCTGTTCTGTGAGCACTCTATACCTCTAATTCTAGGTTTTGTGCTACTTTAACCACTTGCCCTCTGGAAGATTTACCCCACTTAATGACCAGGCCATTTTTTGCCATACAAAGCTGTGCTAATTGTGCGGTCATGCAACATTGTACACAAATGACATTTATATAATTTTTTTTTACATAAATAGAGCTTTCTTTTGGTGGTATTTGATCACCACAGTTTTTTTCACTATTACTTTTACTATTAGTAATATTTTTTACTTTTTGCTATAAAACATATCCCATAAAAATATAAAAAACAAAATTCTTCATATATTTAGGCCAAGATGTATGCTGCTGCATGTCTACCAGTAAGTGTATATTAATTGGCTTGTGTGAAAATTATAGTGTCCACAAAAAATGGTATAGATACTGGATTGTTTTTTTTTAATACTAGTAATGGCAGTGATCAGCGACTTATAGTAGTACTGTGATAGTACAGTGGACATTCTGTCAGTAACTGACACTGGGTGGAAAGTGACTAACTGCCACTGACATTTCCAGTAACACTAATACAGTGATCAGTGCTAATTAAAAGCACTATCACTGTACTAATGACACTGAGCAGGAAGGGGTTAACATCTGGGGCAATCAACTCCAAAGACATGTTGGTAGGTTAATTGGATCTTGTCTAAATTGGCCCTAGTATGTGTATGTATGAATGTAAGTTAGGGATCTTAGATTGTACACCCCTTGAGGGTTAGGGACTGATGTGAATATATAATATATATATGTAAAGCGCTGCGTAAATTGACAGCGCTATAGAAGTATGTCACGGACTGCCAGTGCCTCTCCCATCCCCCGCCATATCCCTCCACCCCTCTCTTCCCCCTTGCACATTCCGATGTCTATGGAGCTTCCATGGACAGTGCTGGGTTGGCCGTTGCCGAGGCAACCTAGCCACGTCCCACATGGTTTTTAAAAGACTCGCACAGGAAGTAGCCCTCCTCTTTGTTCCTGTCCATGCTGCTGGAATCATCTTGCTCCCGGAAAGACGCTGGGAGGCTCGGGTGAGGGGGACCAAGCCTCCCCAGCCATCCCCGCTGCGTACTCTGCAGACCCCCAAAAGGTCAGGACTGTAGCCCTCTGCCATACCCCAGGGTTGGGAGTACCCGCTGCCCCCCGCTGAATGACCCAGGGTGGGAGTCTCCGCAGCTCTGCATGAGCCCCTCCGCAAGGGTCAGACCCCACAGCTCAGACCCTGCCAGCCTGTCTCCTGGGCACTCCTGCACCCTGTCCGCTGCTGAGTGCCCTGAGAGCTGCTGCTGAGGGACCCAGCACGCTGTCCGTGGCTGCGCGTCCCTGGAAGCTGTCTGCTGATCGCTGGTCATCCCTGGAACGCTGACCACTGGTTGTCCCTGTCTGGAGCGGCCTGCCGCTGAGGGTCTGCAAGCCGCTTACCGTGAGTGTCCAGAACTGTCCCTGTTGTGCACACAGACTACCCGTGTCCTGAACTGTCCCTCTTGTGCGCACAGTCTACCCGTGTCCTGAACTGTCCCTGTTGTGTGCACCAACCTTCACCGTGTCCTGAGCTGGCCCTGTTGTGTGCACCCACCACCTAGGTTATGCACTGCCCTACTACACGCCTAGACTACCCTTACTTGAACTGCCCCATGGCGTGCCCGGAGTATAGCTACCTGTGATGCCCCTGAGTGCTTGAGCCATCACTACCCGTGGAGTCTCCGTAAACCCGATGTCCCTAGAAAGCTGGGTGGGAGCTGTGCTAGGCCAGACTCCACAGATAGAGTCCCGTTGAGTCCCGAGACCCCTGCCCAGGGGTAGGTTGCCTGCCTGTTGCCTGAGTCTCCAATCCGCTGTCCAGTCACGCAGGGAGCTCGGCTGAGGCCCCAAGCCTAGGGGGGAGATTGCCTGCCTGTGGCCCGAGACCCCTGCCCAGGGGTAGGTTGCCCACCTGTTGCCCGAGACTCCAATCCGTGGTGCAGTCATGGAGTGAGCTCGGCTGAGGCCCCAAGCCTAGGGGGGAGATTGCCTGCCAGTCGCCGAAGACCCTCCGTGCCTGGAATCGTCCCTAGTTTGCGCACACATCACCCTCCCTGCCATTTCCCCATTGAGTGTCTGTCGTTTTGTTGTTTCAATAAAGCTTTGTGTGTTCCCCATCTTCTCCCTGTGCCCTGTCCTGCTTACGCTTCCGTTACAAAGTACCTGAAATAAATACATAAATAAAGGTTTAACTGTGTGCCAGGGAGTGTTTTTACTATGTGCTGTGTGGTGTTTTACTCAGGGATGTGCTGGTTTTTATCTCCCTGCTTTGCAACTGGCACATCCCCGCTGACAGGAGAGAGACCTGTTTTGTTTACATGCACAGATCTCTCTCCTGTCAGTTGCTCCACGGATCACTGGGTCCCAGCCATGAATCGCTGGCTGGGACCCAGTGATTTGACAGGTATTGGTGCCAATGACAGAGCAGGTAGGTGGGCACTTGTGCACCCCCCTACTCGGAAAATCAGAATCATATATATACGCGACTCTGCACAGAGCGGCCGTCCTGTAGCAGTAAAGCTACATGGGTCAGTCCGCAACTGGTTCAATAGTTTGGGCCATGCTGGCATAAACAGACAACTTCCTTTACTAATAGATGACCAGATGGATGGAGGGGACCCACCAATAAGGCCAGTTTCACACAGTGTGTGAACAGTAAGCTTTTACAAATCATTTACAGAGCTTTCCTGAAGCTTTTAAAGTAACATTCAGCTCCAGTTTGTAAATGTTGAACAGAGATCTTAATGGGAATGTTGATTGCCACTTTAAGCAATCTGCTAGTAAGCAGAGGGTAGGGTAGGGTAGGTGTCACCCGGTGCAGTAACACTTGACACCCCCTCCGACGATCCCTGCAGAATGGATCAGATCTGCGGATTGAGCATAATGGATCGGACTCTGATCCATTATGCTCAATCTGCAGATCTGATGCATCCTGAGGGGATCGTCGGCTTTCTCTACAACGTACCTATTCTTGGCGTGGGTCCAGTGTCACCCCGTATAGGTTGCATGCCGATGAGGATCATTGGCATGCAACCTATATGAGGTGACCCTGGACCCGCTCCAAGAAAAAATAAGTTGTAAAGAAAGCCGACGATCGTCGGCTTTCTTTACAACTTACCTTTTTGTGGAACGGCCCGGTGTCACCTGGTGCAGACCGCACCCCCCGCACCTGCCTCGGGACACTACTGCTAGTAGGCTTTGGCAGGCATTCAAGTAGTGTTGAAGCATGATAGCAGCTTGTTTGAAGTGGCAATCAACACTCCCATTAAGATCTCTATTCAACATTTACAAACTGGAGCTGAATGGTACTTTAAAAGCTTCAGGAAAGCTCTGTAAATGATTTGTAAAAGCTTGCTGTTCTCACTGATCTCATACATGGGCTTCAGCTTGTATGAGATCAGTGAGAACAGCAAGCTTTTACAAATCATTTACAGAGCTTTCCTGAAGCTTTTAAAGTACCATTCAGCTCCAGTTTGTGAAACAGGCTTTAGATTCTTAGTTGTTTTACATTTTTAATAAAAATTGCTAATGGCAGCTCCTACTAAAAGCTGGTTGGAAGGCTTAATGTTTAGAATTCAGGAAGGCATATGCTCCATTGCTTCTGTGTCTTGTGCTTTCTAATCATTTGTTAGTGGGACCATACAGAGATTTACATACAGTAGCTCTGTCCCACAGCACTGCCTTGTCTAGCAGGGTTAGGGACCTAGACAATTCCCCATTGCAATTTCACCTATATGTGATGGGAAACAACAGACTGATGAGCTCATCTCACTGCTCTTTCCTCTTACCAGCACGCTTCTTGCATTGCAGCACACCTGACCGTCTTTTGTGCTGCTTCTGCCAAGTCCTCTATGCACTCTGCTGTACAGGGGATTGCAAGAAACTGTTTACCGGCTCAAATTCAGGTACTTTATATTCTTGCTTCAGTTAAAAAGGTACATGTAATAATGTTTCCTCCAGGTACTCTGGTTTCCTCCCACACTCCAAAGACATGCTGGAAGGCTAATTGGCTCCTGTCTAAATTGTCCCTAGTATGTGTATGAATGTGAGTTATGGACTTTAGATTGTACGCCCCTTGAGGGTTAGGGACTGATGTGAATGTACAATGTATATGTAAAGTGCTGCGTACATTGACAGTGATATATAAGTACCTGTAATAAATAATTAAAATAATGATAATGTATGAATGATTTGAATACGCAGCTTCAGTAATTTGTGTCCCTTGTATGCACCTGAAGTTCATCTTTAAATATTCAAATGTTTTGGTCTGTACAAGTATGACCACACCGCAGGAGCAGCGCAGCCCATAGGTTTGCTGCGGGTTAGCTGCACTCTCCCATAGAGTTCCATTATGTCTGGTGGTTTTGGTGCGACATCTGAAAATGCACCATGCTGTATCTTTGGTGCACTTTCAGATAGTGCCAAATCTACAGGACATAATGCAGCCCTATGGGAGAGTGCAGCTAACCCACACCAAACTCGCATGGTAAGCTGCCCCACTCCTATGGTGCAGTCAGACCGCAGCGGAACTGTGCGAAAGCACCCTTAGCTTATGTATGTATGCGATGTAGAAACCAGCTGTTACATACACTGCACTAAAAATGTTTTGCACAGACGTGTGTGTTTTCTATAGCCACCATACATAATATTTCTTTGTAGTTTCATCTATCTTATCAAGGGGAGAATGAAGGACCTAGCTGCCAACTTTAAGTTACAAACCTATAAACTAAGTTTTTGTTCCTGCTTTGCTTTTTCCAAATTGTGAGAATTTTAAATGTGCGCTCACCTGCTGGGAAATGATTGGTAACCTTCAGCGCTGACATCTTTGCAGTGTGCACAAGTGGATATTATGTAAGTTTACTGGCATTTTTTTTATAGATTCTCTTGGTTACATGTATTTTTGCATGATTTGATGTTTGAATACATTTGACACTGGTTATTGGCCTGCTGAGTTACTATTCATTACATAGCTTTGTTCTGAGACAAGAAGTTACCTTTAAACCAGTCCTTTAGGTCAGAGTCCATTTTGCATATATGAAATGAGGGCTGTGGCACTGTTACACCTGAGTTATAACCAAGAAGCACCATTGTGTCACGTGCAACTTTCACTTGAGCCTTTTATGCCAGAGATCAAAGCAAGGAACTGCATGGAGTCTGACATATTTTTGCCCATTAAAAGAACACTCAAAGCAGCCATAAACGGTCTCTCTTTTGGAGTTCCCCATTCCACACAAAGCACAGGGTCCCTTGGGGATGTTATTGTTTAGCAGGTTCACACGGGTGTGAGCACCTTCTCTCATGTAAGTGGTAGAGATGTCAGTCATGCTGGCAGCCTTGTCATAGTAGTCAGAAAATATATCATCGTAGTATGAATCTGAGTTAACCATGATGTCCATTGTCCTTTTTCCTGTTCGAAGATAAACATCTTACTGTTATATTCAAAATGATTGCCCAATGTCATATAAATATACATTTTACAGTTCTTTAAACTATATGAATACTAAAAAACTGATACTAGACTGGGCATCAATGGATGTCTGCATATTAAAGTGTTACTAAACCCAGGACCGTGCATTCATTATATCTGGTCTCCTACAGTGCACAGGACTTGGAAATACAATTTTTTTAGTAAATATAAACTGCTAAATACCTTTTCTTATCAGCAGTTAAAGCAGTCTTGTGACTTCAGCTGAGCACTGGTTAAAGCTTGTAGGAGGAGTTTTCTTTCTGCTCTAGGAGGATGCAAAACCCCTGACCTCTGTCTGGAAAGTGATGATTGGCTCTGTGCAGATTACATGCACTCTCCCAAGAAACAAAAAAACCTCTCTAGTAATACACACTAAATATAAACTGCTAAATACCTTTTCTCATCAGCAGTTAGAGCAGTCTTGACACTTCTATCAGTGTCGTGCAGAGCACTGGTTAAAGCTTGTAGGAGGAGTTTTTATTCTTCCCTAATTGTCCTATGAGGCTGAAGGACCTCTGACCCTCTTTCTGGACAGTGCTGATTGGCCCTGTGCTGATCACATGCACTCTCCCCCCAAAAAAAAAATTCTTTAGCAATACACACCAAACTGAGCATGTGTGGCTTGCCACCAAGACTTTGTTCTATCAGCAGATGGATTTGGGACTGTGGAAGAAGGGGAGGATCAGAGAAGACCGGATCAAAGAGCCTTTTTACACAATGCAGAGGAATAACCCCTTAGATTCCACAATGAGTATAACAAGCATGCCTTACTGCATATACAGACTGATTTTACTGTTGTGGGTTTAGTAACACTTTAAGCCTCAGTGGCTCTAAAAGATTGGTTAAGGTGGTTGTGAACCTCAGACATGAACAAAGCATTAACTTCTACAGTGTGTATTTGTTTCAGTTCCTTTACTGTCTGCATGAGTCACTTCTGACAAGTTTTCCTGACACCAAATAAAAAAAGAGGTGATGGGCAGGGAACTTCAGCACACAGCTTGTGATTGACAACCTCAGCTCTGTTCCTGTGTGCAGTGTGAAGGGGGGGGGGGGCTGTCCCTTCCCTCCAATCAGCTCTCAGAGCTCTCCTCGCTGAGCTCTGTAGAGTGTAACTTCAGCTCTCTGCCCCTGCTTTCTGGAAGCTCAGACAACCTGTATAAATTCTTTAAATGGCTGTACAGAAGAAAAGTTTGCAGATAAACAGGTACAACTTATGTAGGAGGATTTGTTTTCATCTCTGTGTATCATCTGAGGCTGATCACTTCACTGGGATAGGCAAGTGTTTACAACCACTTTTAGGTACATGTATGTTCCCACTGGTAGCAGTTCTACAGTATACTTTGCTTTTATTGTTGTGTATGACTACTGCAGTGTTTCTCAATTCCAGTCCTCATGGACCCCCAACAGGTCATGTTTTCAGGATTTCCATTATTTTGCACAGGTGATTTGATCAGTTTCACTGCCTTAGTAATTACCACAGCTGTTTCATCTGAGGGAAATCCTGAAAACATGACCTGTTGGGGGTTCATGAGGACTGGAGTTGAGAAACACTGGACTACTGATACATTTAAAAGAAAGGAGAATTACTAATTCTGACCCCTTTTTGTAGTCCCTCCTGACCAGTAAAGCCTTTACTTTAGGTGCTGGGAAAACGTTTTTCCAAAGCACACCCGACACTGATCCCTATCACTGCCTTACCATGGTTCTTTCTGCTACTTATCAAACCTTTAACCTGAGGATGTATGGGAATCAGAATGGCTACTGCCGTGACAACTGATACTTCCCACAATTCGTAGTAATGTATACCAATCCATAATTGAACACAAGTGTAAAGCTATATGTACAAAATCTGAATGTCAAAGATTAACGCCTTGCCATTCTGTTGAATCCTGATGTAAAGCTATAAATGAAGAATTGAAAAGAACAGCTACTGCTGGATTAATGAGAATACTTTACTATTTTTAATGTTCAATCTCTGTGTATTGTTTGATAGGGTTAATAGTTAGAATAATATATGAGCTAAGGTAAGAGATAGAGTTAGGGTAATTTTTCATGAGTCCTCCTGTTAAAATGCAAGTTTTCTGCCTGTTACGCTCTCCTTCTGGTGTCATTACATTTAGACCAGTAGTCCAAGCCTTACATACTTGTCCACACCACAATTTCAGCGTTCTGGATATATTTTTGCATATGCATTTACACATTTTTGATGTGTTTCAAGGCATTCCAGTACATTTTTTTTAAAACTTAAATCTTTATTTTTATTAGGACATCATGCATTCTGGTGCGTTTACATGCATTTTGATGGGTTTTAGGTGAAACAAAATGCAGCAACTTGTACTTTTGTTGAAAGCACTGGAACAGACCATTATGGTGTGAACTCGGGCCATTGGAATACATGGTAAATGCTGTGCATGCAGTCTAGATGCGCTGTAAAACACACTGAAAAGCAGCTGGTGTGAACCAGCCCTTAGAACAGATCAGGAAGTCAGAGTTCCTTATCTGCCATGATTTGTCCCTAAAAGGTTTGAAGTAAAAGCATCAGCATAACAGGGAGGTAACTTGGAACTTAAAGCAGAACTTCACTGCATCTCAGCACCACAAACCAAAAACACTGTCTAATTCATTTTTATTATTCAAAGCAAAATCACCCATCCATTTATGTCTCCATGCTTTATTTTGCGGATAAATCATTTTGAAAAACACCCCCTAGCATTTCTGGCCATGGCCATCTTGAGTAAGGGTAGAAGATTCATGGAGCATTCACTTGCTGGAATCCATCTGCCCTTAGCTCTGCCATGCATGCAGGTAGGTGTGCTTAGCTAAGAAAACCCCTCCTGAAGACTCCTGGGATGGGATGACATAATTTGCCTTGGCCAGAAACCAGAAAGTAACTGAAGAAATGTAAAAAAAAAAGGTTTAAAATAAGTAAATATCATATCATTTCTTATCTATTTTCTAATGCTAGCACCATAAGGATTAAAAATAGTCAATGTTGACTGAGAGAGCGCTGTTCTCATTTTAAAAAACATTTTTTTTTGTTTTTTTGTAAAAGAGCTATTGATAATAATAACAACTATGCAACGTATGTAAAATATTCTGTATTTAATGTAAGCTACTCAATTCACATTGAGTAGTTTAAAGGTTTACATTTAAAGGTTTGCATCCTGTTTCAGAGCAGATACTACAAGATGTCGAATTTAATCTGTATTACCCAAAAAAGATGCTATTCCCTGCTGAGTGGAGGAGAAAATAACAATTAATAGAATCTAGATCAAGCAGCCCTGACTAGAGATCTATCGGATTTATGTATCAATGACCTATGAAAAGAAATTGTCCATACCAACCAGAGTCAAATTTTTTTTTTTTACATTAACTAGAAAAATTGGCAATTGACAAAGTACAATTGGGCATAAATCTCCATTTAGACACTTTGGGGTTAGTTTACTATGACTGGAAAATGCAAAATCTGGTGCAGCTCTGCATAGTAGCCAATCAGCTTCTAACTTCAGCGTGTTCAATTAAGCCTTGACAATAAAAAAAAAACACCTGGAAGCTGATTGGTTTATATGCAGAGCTGCACCAGATTTTGCACACTGCAGTTTTAGTAAATTAATCGCACAGGATATATCATGCAATGTCATACAACTGTCCCGGATAAACTCTTCTTTTTCTCTGTCTTTGTAAAATATTACCAGTGGACAGTTATATAGGTTACATTTGGAATGTCACCTTGGCATGACTTACCAGTAAATAAGATGCCTGTTCGATATAAACGGTTCCTCAGGGCATTCAATGAGAATGATCTTGTGCGTACCTTCTCAAATCCACCTCTTGATGCAGATGATACACATAGCTCTGGAAAGTAAGAATGAATTACATTTATATGACAATCATATTGTTCCCTCGTCTCCTAAAGAATATGTGGTGGAACAAAATAATGTTCTTATTTTCTACATGCTAGTTTTTTTTTTAAACTGAAGTTATTACACTTTAGATGGAATTATGATAGCCTTATCTGCTGTTCCCAAGATCATTTAAAGTGTTACTAAACCCCGGACCCTGCATTCACTATATCTGGTCTCCCACAGTACATACAACATGGAAATGCAATTAATTTAGTAAATATAAACTACTAAATACCTTTTCTCATCAGTAGTTAGAGCAGTCTTGTGAATTCAGCAGAGCACTGGTTAAAGCTTGAAAGAGGAGTTTTCTTTCTGCTCTAGGAGGATGCAAAACCCTTGACCTCTGTCTGGACAGTGCTGATTGGCCCTGTGCTGATCACATGCACTCTCCCAAGAAAAAAAAACTTATCTAGCAATACACACTAAACTGAGCATGTTAATGTGACTACAGATTCAGTCTGTTTTATCAGGTGGACATTTGAACAAGAGGAGGGGCAGAGAAAACAGGCCAAACAGCTTTTTTTTTACACAATGCAGGATTAACCCCTTAGGTTCCACAGTGAGTAGAACAAGCATGCTTTACTGCACATACAGATTGATTTTTTTTTTTTTAAATCCAAACAACTTTTATTGTCAAGATAATAAAGAAAATGGAACAGTACTTACAGAATCCACAATGACATTACTGCATCAACAGGATTACACATAAATAGAACAATGTGGATGCACACATCCCGTAATGGACAGAGTAACAGAAATAGTAATCAAACAAAAGAGAAAGCACAAGGATCCAAAGCCTTCTTGACAATACCTTATTTATTCCCTTTTCACCTTTTATTCCTTCCCGTCCAGATTTAAACATAAATGGGGGAAAGGAACAAAGCCCAAAATATGCCTTCAAACAATCAAAATAACCATATACAGACTGATTTTACTGTTGTGGGCTTAGAAACACTTGAAGTTCATTAGGTTACAGGTACGTTCTAAGTTCTTAAAGCCTAATGAGGTTATGGATGCCCCCACTCTGCAAATTTAGGATCAATATATACACTGTTCCTAAGTTAGTATTACAAATGGAGGCCACTTGATTTGCAGATGAATAGATATCCTCATAGCGTTTGATGCTTTGGAGATTTCCAGTGTAGACCTGGCTTCAAAAATAATTGTTATATTCTAATTAAATGTAACTTTATCCAACACTTTTTTCTCTAGTTTTAGGCAAAGTGGAGAAGGGTTAGAACATTTATCCAATTGTGTAACAAACTAAAATACATAATGAATTCATGCTTTGGGACCTCTACCCCCTTCAATTAGGTTGACTGCTCTATAAAATCACATGGCACAAAATGATCATATAAAAACTTGCTACACCATAGAAGCATCTTCTTTCTTTTGAGCGTATGTGTTGTCTTGTCCCATTTACAAGAGAGTATTACTGGAAAGAATGTGATGATATTTGCTTCCCTCTCCTGGAAGTTGTTGTTACTGAGAAATGTGATATGCTTTTTGATGATATTCATCTAGTACATTATTAATCTTACCGCACGTAATATATCACAAAATTATATAAATAATCACAATGCTTGCTATAGGCTGACATTGCTGACTGCTTCCCATATGGTTACGTATTAAGGAGTAATATCATTGATCAAACCATCAACATTGGCTGAATAAAATATACTACACTATATCAGCCTTTTGTCCTGGTGGCTTCATTGAGCTACTTAAGGTGGATCTCACTTTGATGCTGAACTTACCTGATGCTGGGTGTAAGTGAAACCTGTAAGCAGTTCCTACTACCAGAGAGGGTCCACTGAGGGTATACCAAGCGCCGTTGGAGTGCCACATCCCCACCAGGTTCCAGGTGACCACCAGTGCCCCATATACTACATGCGTAAAAATATTTTATGTCTGGTGAGTGCAAGCACACCCCTTTTTTGCCTATCACAGAAGTCACGAACACCTTATTATGTGATGCAAGTTGAATGGGAATGATTGATATCTTCCTATTTGGGAATACTGACGCACCTTTCTGAAAACATTTTTAATGGACTTTTTTTATTTTTATTATTATATTTATGCAATGTAATGTTTTTACATAATACCATTGTCACTTTATAATATTTACTGTCTTAATTAAGACATCACTTTGTGTATCACTTACTAGCGCATACTTTTGCACATTTATCACTTCTTCACTTTAATAATATTTGAGCGCTGCATTTTATGATTATATATAAATAATAGTGCAAACACAAAGTGGTCAACACAATGTCACTACAAATTATAAACAAATTGTAAACATCAAAAAATGTCCATAGAGTGAATAGTCCATACAGTAGTTTCACAGGATATCTTTGAACTCCTTGTCCCCATAACCAGTGATGGGTGTATACCCATCAATGGTTATGGGGACATGGAGTTCAAAAATTTCCCGTGAAACTACTGTATGGACTATTCACTCTATGAACATTTTTTGATGTTTATAATTTGTAGTGAGATTGTGTTTACCATTTTGTGTTTGCACTATTAATTATATAATTTTGTGATATACTAGAATATTTGTAGTCTAATCATTGATGAGAATAGCACCTTTCACATGATAATATATATTTTTATAGTGTTGTTCACATTTTAAAGACAACTTCTCTGGATCCTAATTGTGGGTTTTAGGTTGGTGCCTCCTTTTCTTTGTTTATTCATTCATTACAAAATGATCATAATTTTTATTCCATACATATAGCTTATACTGATGGATATGGAGCTTACCAAAATGGCCATCCAGATGAATGTACAGATCAAAAATACTAAATGCTATGGTTGTATGGGCTGGAAATACAATAGCTTTGTCACGTCCTTTATGGTTTTTGTCATCAATTAAATGAAACTGAAAATAAAAAATAAAGTTATTTTAGATGATGGGACATATTCCACCTGAAAACATATATGTTGTTATAACAAGGCGATCTTAGGCGCTGAGAGCCTGAGCCAGCCGCTCCCTTCCCCTGCACAGCCCAGCACTCCAGTGAGAGTTGGGGGGTCTGAGCAGACAGCGGTGATTGACAGCCCCACTCTCTGCTCAGAGCGGAAAGGAGAACTCAGCGCCCAGCGGTCAAGTGATCATTGAGTTCTCACCCTTAGAGCTGGCGGGGGACAGATGCAGCAGTGGACTGATGCTGTATCCACTTAAGTAAGTATAAATAGGGGGGAAAAAATGACTTCTCTTTTCAATAGTTATTACTGTGGTATACTAGGGATCTTGATGCTGAAGTTTGCAGCAGTAAGATGGCACCTCTAACATAATGGCATTCACCCAACTCTATCAGTACTGATTTTACTTACTACTTCTAACTCCACAGCTTGAGTAATTTGACATTTGTTCTCCTATGCTGCTGAGGTACCCTAGGGTTTTGTATTCCAACTGAAAAAGCTAAGGCTTATCAAGGTTGAGGTTTAAAGATGACTGCACATCAGGTGATAAAAACACTAAATTCAAGGTTCTTTTACCAAACTGGTGCATAATTAGCCAGACACTCAGCTTCAACCACTCCTCAATGAACAGTCTAGGGATATCCTTTTTTGAGGCTTTATTTTAGGTTGAACTTGGATAGGGTATGGGGAAGCTGTAGGATACTCCAGTAGCACAAAATAGTAACACTAGGACACGTCTCAACCTCCTAAATCTTCTTAGAACAGTCTTTGCAGCCGCAACTAGGAGACTGAGTTGTACTGGAACACCATAGAAAACTCTGAGCAAAGGGTGGCTCTGATGCACAAGGGACAGTAGCAGCACACAGTAACTAGAATCTCTTACACAGGTCTGTACTCACAAATGTTCCTGGATTCTTGGATGCCTCCTTCCAATATCACCCACAAATTATTCCCATGACCTCTTCAGACCAGATCCTCAGTGATATCCCTCTATCAGTTCCAGCAGGTTTCAGTAGAACAGGCCCCCTCGATGTGCACTAGAGCAGGCCCATCAGCTTAATCATAGCTGGGACCGCGATCAAGAAATGTTGAAGCACAACTGGACTACCCAGAAGGTCAACAACTGTTCAGGCTGGGAACTTCTCCTGGACAAGAACCCTGCTCCCTTCAGAATCAGACTATTTATGCACATTCCAGTCACCTACTAGGCACACTACCCCAGAGATTGGCTGGGACCACATAAACATTCAGGCTGCCTATTTTACTCTCCCAGCCCACTACTATACATTCCGGAATCCTCCAGAAGGCAGGGGGATGCAGTCAAACCTGAAACCAGTAGGACCCAGAACAGTCCACAATAATCACAAGTTGTTCCACTGATTACAGGAGAGCCAAAAGAACTAAATTCAGCTAGCCTAACTAGCAGAGTATGGTGTAGGGTGCTTCATGAGGTGCAGACCCATTGACAAGAGATACACATGGTGTATTGGGCACAAATGAACTTTGTGGCTTTTTATTATCTAGTCAGATGAAAAATAAGTAATTTTATAAACAGGAATCTACAATGCTTTATTCTGAGCTTGGAAAAATGTAAAGAAGCTCCAAGTTCTCTGGTGGCCATAACGTATTTTCAAAAAATTGCTCCTACCTTTAAAGATGCATTAAAGCATATTACACCCAACCTGATGGACATGTTACCTTCTGAGGTGAAAATGAAAATATATTTCAATTGGATATTCCATCAATGCCATTTATTTTCACAGAAAGTACTTAAACTTACTCTCATAGCTTCTCCCCGCATGCCAGCATGGACAGTCAGAGAACATTGACGTGTCGTGCGGATGCTTTCCATGACAACGCATAAAACCTCCTTTCCATTTTCTCTTGCTTGACGAACTAAGCAATGATCTAAGTCAATAGTTCTATAAATGTAAAAAGAAAACTATTCAAAAACTGAAATCATTCCACTAAAATCAATAATCACATATGTTTTGTTATGCATTTAAAGTGGACTTGAACTGTGGACGCTCAGCCAAAAAAAGGCAAGCAGAGGGCAAAAGACTATTCAGTCATCAGTATTACCTGTGGCCTCCTTGTAGCTGATCTTTCCCCATTACCGACTTACCATCCCTTGTTCTCCATTGTGCCTCTGTGTGGAGATGGACATCTTGCTAAGTGCAGGGCTTTGCTTTCTCATATCAGAAGTGCATTCCTTGTGATCTTATAACTGGTGCGGTCATATTCAAGAAGCAGTGGATAAGGTGCAGAAAAAACAGATCCACAGATTGAACAAAGCAGAATCAGAGAGATCCTTGACGTACAGGTCCTCGGATACAGTTTCATCTCCACCAAAGAAAACAGTGAGCAACACAGTAGTGACATCACCAAATCTTTCTCCAAACCTTGTAACACTAGCAGTCAGAGGCAGTAGTGCTTTAGATGATCTCACACTGCAGTTACAGTTGCAAGAAAAAGTATGTGAACCCCTTGGGATTACGTGGAGTTTTGCATGAATTGGGCATAAAATGTGCTCTGAACATCATCTAAGTCACAACAATAGAAGAACACAGTCTGCTGAACATAACACTACACAAACATTAGATGTTGCCATGGTTTAATTGCACATAACATGTAAACATTCACAGTGCAGGGAGGAAAAAGTATGTGAGGCCCTAGCTTAATGACTTCTCCCAGAGCTAATTGGAGCCAAGAGTGAGCGAACCTTGACTCCAATCAGTGTGATGATATTGGATGTGTTGCTGACAGCTGTCCTGCCCTTAAAAAACACACACCTGTTTTGGGTTTACTGGTTTCAAGAAGCACTGTCTGATGTGAACCATGCCTCGCAGAAAAGAGCTCTCAGAAGACCTACGATCAAGAATTGTTGACTTGCATGAAGCTGGAAAGGGTTACAAAAGTATCTCCAAAAGCCTTGATGTTCATGTGTCCACAGTAAGACAGACTGTCTACAAATGGAGAAAGTTTAGCACTGTTGCTACTCTCCCTAGGCGTGGTCGTCCTGTAAAAATGACTGCAAGAGCACAGCGCAGAATGCTGCATGAGGTAAAGAAGAATCCCAGAGTGTCAGCTAAAGACCTACAGAAATCTCTGGCACATGCTAACATTTTTGTTGACACATCTACAATAAGGAAAACATTAAACAAGAATGGAGTACATGGGAGGACACCATGGAGAAAGCCATTGCTGTCCAAAAAGAATATTGCAGCACGTTTGAAGTTTGCAAAAGAGCACCTGGATGTTCCACAGCACTACTGGCAAAATATACTGTGGACAGATGAAACCAAGATTGAGTTGTTTGGGAAGAACGCACAACACTATGTGTGGAGAAAAAAAGGCACAGCACACCAACATCAAGACCTCATCCCCACTGTAAAACATGGCGGAGGGAGCATCATGGTTTGGGGCTGCTTTGCTGCCTCAGGACCTGGACGGATTGTTGTCATCGATGGGAAAATGAATTCCAGAGTTAATCAAGACATTTTGCAGGAAAACGTACGACCATCTGTCCGCCAACTGAAGCTCCGCAGAGGATGGGTGATGAAACAGGACAATGACCCAAAGCATACAAGTAATTCAACAAAACAATGGCTGCAACAGCACAGAATACGCCTTCTGGAGTGGCCCAGTCAGAGTCCTGACCTCAACCCGATTGAAATGCTGTAGCATGACCTTAAGAGAGTGATTCACACCAGACATCCCAAGAATATTGCTACACTGAAATAGTTTTGTGAAGAGGAGTGGTCCAAAATTACTCCAGATCGTTGTGCAGGTCTGATCTGCAACTACAGGAAACGTTTGGTTGAGGTTATTGCTGCCAAAGGAGGGTCAACCAGTTAGTTATTAAGTCCAAAGGTTCACATACTTTTTCCTCCCTGCACTGTGAATGTTTACATGTTATGTGCAATTAAACCATGGCAACATCTAATGTTTGTGTAGTATTATGTTCAGCAGACTGTGTTCTTCTATTGTTGTGATTTAGATGACATTCAGAGCACATTTTATGCCCAGTTCATGCAAAACTCCACGTAATCCCAAGGGGTTCACATACTTTTTCTTGCAACTGTATATAGTTTGGAGGCTCAAGCCATAAGGGGTGCTTAAGCCATGGGTGTGCACTGCTAATTTTCAGGGGAAATTCCAAGAAAAGGGCACATTTGCAACATTTTTTAGATGTTTTAATCTTCATTTTTGAATACATCACCAAATATTTCTCCAAAAATTGTGAGGCTAGCAGTCAGAAGCAGTAGTGCCTTAGATGATCTCACACAGCAGTTATACATTTACAAAGCTCAAGGCATAAGGGTGCTTACACCATGGGTGTGCACTGCTAATTTTCGGGGGAAATTCCCAAAAAAGGGTACAATTGCAACATTTTTTAGATGTGCTAATCTTAATTTTTTTTAGATCATGTCCACTTTAATAGTATTACTTTACATACATACAGTGCAAGCAATTTATTACCCAATGGCAAGCCACTTGGGGTACGTTTTTCACAAAGTTCAACAGGTCACCTTTGCAAGGTACCATAGTCAACCTTTGTAGGGTTCTAAAAATGATTCTGGTTACAATTAAAGCAGCTGTTTATTCATTTATAATTTAGTATCAATATTAAATATTAGATTAGAATATCTTGACTTTTAGATAAAGGATGGTAGCAATGACAACAGAAATGTCCATATTGTCTTGTAGGGACTTCCTTTCAGGTGATGGATGCAGAAGCATCCCCTGACCCTTTGCCTTTAGCTGATATCTCTTATCTGTTTTCTGTACTCTTCTAAGTGTTTTGTTTTTGGAGTATGCTCAGGGAAACAATTTAAAGGAACAGGTAGCATTACTTTAGATTGTAAGCTCCACGAGCAGGGCTCTCACATTCCTTCTGTACTGAAATGTATTGTAATTGTACTGTCTCCCTTATTTTGTAAAGTGCTGGGCAAACTGTTGGCGCTATATAAATCCTGTATAATAATAATAATATTAGCAATGGCAGATGCTGCAGTCTGTGTTCACGTAGATGTGGCTCAGTACAACTTGAAGCTGACTGTTCACTAAGTGAATGTGCTGGGCCAGATCATTAGGAGTAAATATTAAAGCCCATTTCCACATTCAATTTTTCTAGTTTTGAATAGAGTGGGCTACTCTGACATGTTTTTATTCTTGTCCATTTCTCCATTGAAGAAATTTCTGATTATATCTTGTTCTATCTAACATTTGCTGCATTGACAGGAACAGGTAAATCTCCCTCTCTTATTTTTTTTTTTTTTTATTAGCGATGGACCTAAAGGTTACAGTAACCGAGGAATAGGGAAGAATTGTAGCTTTGCATAGTTTCAATAGATCCTTGTAAACCAATACCTTAGTTTTCCCACCAGATGTCACTGGAGTACACAGTAATGCTTCCATCTATGAAGACCAATCGCTAATAATACAAAGAGATCTCACAATATTTGCCATTGTTTTATATGTTTGCATTATTTGACCTAAAGTTAGGTCCATAAATATTGGGACATCGACACAATTCTAAATTTTTTTGCTCTATACACCACCACAATGGATTTGAAATTAAACAAACAAGATATGCTTTAACTGCACACTGTCAGCTTTAATTTGAGGGCATTTACATCCAAATCAGGTGAACGGTGTAGGAATTACAACAGTTTGCATATGTGCCTCCCACTTGCTAAGGGACCAAAAAGAATGGGACAATTGTCTTCTCAGCTGTTCCATGGCCAGGTGTGTGTTATTCCCTCATTATCCCAATTACAATGAGCAGATAAAAGGTCCAGAGTTCATTTCAAGTGTGCTATTTGCATTTGGAATCTGTTGCTGTCAACTCTCAAGATGAGATCCAAAGAGCTGTCACTATCAGTGAAGCAAGCCATCATTAGGCTGAAAAAACAAAACAAACCCATCAGAGAGATAGCAAAAACATTAGGCGTGGCCAAAACAACTGTTTGGAACATTCTTAAAAAGAAGGAACGCACCGGTGAGCTCAGCAACACCAAAAGACCCGGAAGACTACAGAAAACAACTGTGGTGGATGACCGAAGAATTCTTTCCCTGGTGAAGAAAACACCCTTCACAACAGTTGGCCAGATCAAGAACACTCTCCAGGAGGTAGGTGTATGTGTGTCAAAGTCAATAATCAAGAGAAGACTTCACCAGAGTGAATACAGAGGGTTCACCACAAGATGGAAACTATTGGTGAGCCTCAAAAACAGGAAGGCCAGATTAGAGTTTGCCAAACGACATCTAAAAAAGCCTTCACAGTTCTGGAACAACATCCTATGGACAGATGAGACCAAGATCAACTTGTACCAAAGTGATGGGAAGAGAAGAGTATGGAGAAGGAAAGGAACTGCTCATGATCCTAAGCATACCACCTCATCAGTGAAGCATGGTGGTGGTAGTGTCATGGCGTGGGCATGTATGGCTGCCAATGGAACTGGTTCTCTTGTATTTATTGATGATGTGACTGCTGACAAAAGCAGCAGGATGAATTCTGAAGTGTTTCGGGCAATATTATCTGCTCATATTCAGCCAAATGCTTCACAACTCATTGGATGCCGCTTCACAGTGCAGATGGACAATGACCCAAAGCATACTACAAAAGCAACCAAAGAGTTTTTTAAGGGAAAGAAGTGGAATGTTATGCAATGGCCAAGTCAGTCACCTGACCTGAATCCGATTAAGCATGCATTTCACTTGCTGAAGACAAAACTGAAGGGAAAATGCCCCAAGAACAAGCAGGAACCGAAGACAGTTGCAGTAGAGGCCTGGCAGAGCATCACCAGGGATGAAACCCAGCGTCTGGTGATGTCTATGCGTTCCAGACTTCAGGCTGTAAATGACTGGAAAAGATTTGCAACCAAGTATTAAAAAGTGAAAGTTTGATTTATGATTATTATTCTGTCCCAATACTTTTGGTCCCTTGACAAGTGGGAGGCACATATGCAAACTGTTGTAATTCCTACACCGTTCACCTGATTTGGATGTAAATACCCTCAAATTAAAGCTGACAGTTTGCAGTTAAAGCACATCTTGTTTGTTTCATTTCAAATCCATTGTGGTGGTGTATAGAGCCAAAAATGTTAGAATTGTGTCGATGTTCCAATATTTATGGACCTGACTGTATATGATGCTATTTTGGGCTTGACAGTCAAATAAAAAGTTTTGTGTTAACATATCACAGTGTTTAAACATGTAACATGGATTAAATACACTTGAAAACTTTTTGTACTCAGTGAAATGTTTGTGTAACCCTTAGTTCAGATGTATGCAGGTGGTGCCGCTGCGGGACACGCACAAATGCCTGCAGCCGCACCGCCCACACAGAGGAACGCGGGATCCGCACAAATGCCCGCAGCCGCACCACCCACACAGAGGAACGCGGGACCTGCACAAATGCCTGCAGCCGCACCACCCACACAGAGGAACGCGGGACCTGCACAAATGCCTGCAGCCGCACCACCCACACAGAGGAACGCGGGACCCACACAAATAGCCGCACCGCCCACACACAGGAACGCGAGACCCGCACAAATGCCCGCAGCCGCACGGCCCACACAGAGGAAAGCAGGACCCGCACAAATGCCTGCAACCGCACCGCCCACACAAAGGAACACAGGACCTGTACAAATGCCCGCAGCCGCACCGCCCACACAGAGGAACGCGGGAGACGCACAATTGCCTGCACCCGCACCGCCCACATAGAGGAATGCGGGACCCGAACAAATGCTTGCAGCCGCACCGCCCACACAGAGGAACGCAGGACCCGTACAAATGCCCGCAGCCGCACCGCCCACACAGAGGAACGCGTGAGACGCACAAATGCCTGCAGCCGCACCGCCCACACAGAGGAACGCAGGACCCGAACAAATGCCCGCAGCCGCACCACCCACACAGAGGAACGCAGGACCCGTGCAAATGCCCGCAGCCGCACCGCCCACACAGAGGAACGCGGGACACGCACAAATGCCTGCAGCCGCACCGCCCACACAGAGGAACGCGGGACCCGCACAAATGCCTTCAGCCGCACCGCCCACACAGAGCAATGCAGGACCCGCACAAATGCCTGCAGCCGCACCACCCACACACAGGAATGCGGGACCAGTGGGCGGGTGCCATTAGTTCTAATGGCATGCCGCCCGCACTGGAAATCTCAACCGTACTGTGAACCTCGGTTCCCATGCGGGCTGCAATTTCCGCAATAGTGCAGGGACTTCATCCCTGAGGGGCACGGGAGTCCATTCAAATTAATGGGCTCTCACGCCTGCACAAATTGCGGCCTACACGACTGCACAGATGTGTGAACCAGGGGTAAGACTCATCAGAAATGAGACTGCTACATGAAGGATATAAGCGACACTAATGGCTCATCCACACTAGTGTTTACAGTAGTGCTTTTACCACCCCCCAACTGCTACGGCCTTTAGCTGAAGAGGCGACAGCTGGGTTTGTACACATGCCATAGCCATGATGATTTGCTTCACAGCTGGGGCAGGAAGTATACACCCTGTCTCTTTTTAGCAGGTGTAGCGCCTGCTGGATGCAACCCATTCAAGTAAATGGGCCGCTCTACAAGTGCCCCAAAACTGCCTGCACTGGCACTCTAGTGCCAGGTTCAAGGGGTTAAAGCAGGCAAGGAGGTGATACAACCCCTCCTCACACCTGTCAAATACTCTGTGAAGAGTGATCTTCAGAGAGCAAAGCTACTGTGACAAGCCTAAAAACGGTATTAAACCTAAAAGCAAACAGTTATTATGCTTACATGTGATGGCTGCATCTATTTTCTTTTCTAGGCTTTCTTTCCTATATTTTCATTTGATGATCCTGCCAGTAAGTCTGTTGTTTTTCAACAGAATAAGCTTTCCAGCAGTATGTGTCAATTACAGAGATGAGACAAACCATTTTACACTGACAGGGGTGCTTACAATGATCAGTTTTTTTTATTAAACAGATGTACATTTTTGGTTTCAAAAGGAAACAAACTGCTTGCTGTAACTGATTATAAAGTATTAGCTGGAGTTTGGCTCAATTCGATGGTGTATGTAAACCTGCTAGTCCATCTAACACTCCCCTGCCCCCAGACTGACAATGTTGCTGTCCAAAGGTGCCCCTGTGCTCTTTCATCCAGGGGGGGACACTCTAGGGTTGCCACTTCATCCTTTTAAACCCGAACACATATTGACTACACAGGTTCTGTGGCTGATTAAGGTGGTAATTAACCACTTGCACTCCTGAGGATTTACCCCCCCCCCCCTTCCTGACCAGGCCATTTTTTGCATTACGGCGCTGCGTTACTTTAACTGACAATTATGCGGTCATGCAACGCTGCACCCAAATGAAATATACGTCCTTTTTTCCCCACGAATTTACCTTTCTTTTGGTGGTACTTGATCACCTGTGCATTTTTAATTTTTGTGCTATAAAAAAAAAAGACTGAAAATTGAGAAAAAAACAATATTATTTACTTTTTCCTATTAAACATGTCCAGTAAACAAATTTAAAAAAAACGAATTTTGTCATAAATTTAGGCCAAAATGTATTCTGCTACATGTCTTTCCTAAAGAAAATCACAATACGTGTAAATTAATTGGTTTACGTGAAAGTTATAGCGTTTACAAATGGCGCTATATATACACTGGGATTTTTTTTTTTTTTACCAGTAATGGTGGCGATCAGTGACTTATAGCAGGACTGCGGGACTGCGGCGGACATTCTGACACTGGAGGGGAACTGACTTGGTGTCGCTGACATCCCCAGTGACACCAATACAGTGATCAGTGCTAATAAAAAGCACTGACACAGTACTAATGACACTGGGCAGGAAGGGGTTAACATCTGGGGCGATCAAAGGGTTAAATGTGTGCTGGGTGTGATTTACTATTGGGCTGTGTTCTTCACTGCAAGCACACTGCTTTGGATGGCTGTGCTGTGCACAGCCATTCAAAGCAGTGTGCAGGAGCTGACAGGGAGGAGAACTGTTTTGTTTACGAACAGTTCTCTCCCCTGTTGGAGAACCTCGGCAATCACCGGGCACCGGCGGGTAATCACCCGGTGATTGACAGCCACGGCCGGGAATGGCAGTGCGGGTAAGGCGCGTGCGCATGATTTTGCGCACCAGTGCCGACTTGTAGCAGTATATCTGCTATAGGGCGGACAGGAAGCGGTTAAACTCACTTAGTGCCTTATCTGCATTAAATTAGCCTCAGAACCTGTGTAATTAATATGTGTTCGGTTTTAAAAGGATGAGTTGGCAACCCTAGGATACTCTAAAGCGGGCCATATATAGATCAAAATTCTGATCCATGTATGGGCAGTCAGCTGTACACAAGTCAATAAACCAGCCTGTCAGGATTTTCCTAAATGATCAGTGCCATAAGTATTGTGCATCCACATTTAATTTCTCTGTTTTTTTAGAATTTTAGAATATTACTGTTAGCAATCTAAAGGATTTCCAGGGTGTGGTCTGGAACCAAGGTCTGGTAAACTATAAAATATGCTGGGTCTGGAAAAATAGAACCTTTTCTTATAGATATAAGATGGTATCAAAAAGTTTTGAGACTAGTTTTGTAACACGCTAACAGATGGCAGCACAAGGCTGCACCCACAGTCACAGGGAACATCGACCTTCATAAGTCAGTGTGCCAAAAGACATCATCCTGTGTACATCAAGAGCTGTGCAACTGGTGCTATTCTGTCTACATGCGTTACCACGTCTGCTCAGGGGCGGACTGACCTTTCGGGTGCTCGGGCACTGCCCGAGGGCACAGGGTCAGTATGGGGCCCCTGAGATGCCCCTGGTACCATTCAAAGGCTTTTTTGGGTGTGGTTTGAGTGTGGACAAGGACACAGAGGCCCCATGATCCCCTATTGCCCGGGGGCCCCATGAGTTGTCAGTCCACCCTTGCGTCTGCTATGTCATCACGGACAGCAAGTTAGAACAAAGAGCAAATGTGAAACTCTGCGTGAATCTGGGCAAATCACTGGATCTCTGCAATGTTGTCAAAGTGGTGACCTTTGAGATGGATCTTCATCTTCAGAAAGAGGGCATTTTTGGGGGTTGAGCTAGCTGAAGGTCTCCCTAATCTCTCATAGTCTTCCAGTGATGTTCTTCCACTCTTGAAGCACGTGAGCCACTCACACATCTTGAACAACTCATTGCAGCATCGCCGTAAACTTGCCATGTCAAACGTCTCTGTGACAAATTTGCCCAGTTTCACGCAGAGTTTCATGTTTGCTGTTTGTTCTAACTTGCTGTCCATGATGAAATAGCAGACGTGGTAATGCATGTAGTCAGAATAGCACCACTCGCACAGCTCCCGATGTACACAGGATGATGTCTTTTGGCACACTGACTTATGCAGGTCAGTGCTCCCTGTGACAGTATGTGCAGCCTTGTGCTGCCACCTGTTGGAGTGTTACAAAACTATTCTAAAAACTTTTTGATACCACCTCGTACCAGTTTGATATCGGCCTATGGCAGTAAGGCCTTGTTCACCTATATGTGAGCTTTAGGTGCCAGGCTTAAAAAATAGTCTTGCTTGCTACATTTTGATGTGCTTTCATAAAAAATGCACGTTATTTAGAGTTCAATGATAATGCAACTAAAATATATGTAAAAAGCAACACAAATAAAATTCACAGCATAAATGTGATCTGGTCCTAAGTCAAGCTGTGTCTATGAGCAACAGTTCCATTTTAATTTGCTGCAGTATATACAATACTTTCCCAGCCATAGACTATGGTGTGTTTGAGACAGGGGCAGACAACCTATTTGGAAACTCGGGCACTGCCTGAGGGCCTGGGGTCAGTAGGGGGCCCCATGAGATGCCCCTGGTACCTTTTTCATAGGCTTTTCTGAGTTTGGCCAAGGACACAGGGGCCCCATGATCCCCTATTGCCCGGGGGCCCCATGAGTTGTCAGTCCGCCCCTGGTTTGAGATGCTTGGTATATATTTCCAGAAGGTCATATTATACATTACCTGGAAACAAGTTCTTTAAGTAATGTTGGGACTTCAACTTCATGCTTGGTTACAACACCAAAAGAAGCTTTCACCGCAAGAGAATCAGATCCATAGATATTTATTCCGACATCATTCATGATCTGATTTCCATGTCTTTTGTCCAAAGACACATCTGATTTATCTTCATAGTTCAGCAGCTGGTAAGAACTTACGCCTGTGAAATACGGAATATACAGTCATTGTTAGCCTGTGTTTAGTCCTGCACACAAAGCCAGGTATAACTGGGCTAACTTGGAAACAAGGAAACAAACAGTAGATTCACAGTAGCCATTCATCTACTGCAAATCTACCTTTCCTCTGAAGCATGATCTGCATTCAGATTGTGCTTCAGAGACAATAAACAGGTGGCAAGGAGGTGTCACAATTCTTGATTTAACCCCATTTTTGCCAACAAACGTGCGCCAACATGCTTGCTCGACGTTTGCGGCAGTTTTCTGTCACCTGAATGTGTAGCATTCGGCAGGCATGCCATCCATCGGGGCAAAATTTGAGCACTAGGACAGAGAGAATAAATATGTGAGGGAAACCACCTCCTCCTGGAGGGACCTGGGGGCCAGCCTCCTTCCCACCGACTATAGACCCAGGATACCCAGGGAAGAGATATATCCCTCTTGCGTTTTGCATTTTAAATCTGCCTAGCAACAAAAAAAAATGCAAAATGCATCAGAAACGCGGAAAAAAGTGTCAAAAAAGACATGCAAAAACGCAACGCAAAACACACTGCAGAAATGGATCAAATGCAAACTGCCTAGGTGTGAACCTAGACTTACACAGGTTTGCAGTGTCAGCTCACACAGCTCAGCAGCAGCACTCTCTTAGTTATAGCAGCCTTTGGACTGATTTTTAATCTGGGCTACTCGTTTTTAGATGTTATTATATTCCTATTGCTTTTTCACTGTTTGGGGTCACAAGGAACCTTTTCCCCAAGAGGGTTATCACTTCCCTGGGTACCTGGCTGACTGTGAATTATACCAGCTATCCTTTCCATGCAATTAGGGCTGAAGGGACTGTTTCTGAGATCCCTTGGCATACTGAGCATCTGTGCATAGTGGAACTATGTGCAAGGGGGGAATTCCAGCATACATGGGGTTAACAAACTTTATTTTCTGTTACAGGTTTCCTGGCATCAACTATTGTTTGTCATAATTAGGTTTAGGTGATAAACTCTTACTTTTTTTATTCACCTGCAGAGTCCAGACTGCTAGGTGCCGGGAAGGAATCTATTTGTTTTTTCTTGTGTTTGATTGTTTATTTATTAATGTAATATAATTTTCTCCTGGGACTTGTAATGTGGGCCATACCTGTCTACAGGGAAGGATTTTTGAGTATAAATGCTGTGCTGTTTTCTAATAGAATCAGTCCTTGTTTCACTCCAGAAATGGAGAGGAGCGCACATGACATAGGGTAGCATGCATAAGGAAGTTTAATGGACAAAATAAAATTAATAGTTGCACTCACAAGCAACTGTGGGGTATAGAGGCTTGTCAGGTGGCTTGGAGGATAAGGCCAGAGTAATGCAGGCCATAGACGGGGAGAAAACCGGCCATTTTTTTTTTTTGAGAAAAACAAAAAATCGGTCGTTCAATCAGCCGACGTTACCACCATTGGTAAAAAAAAGTCGGCTGATTTTTGTCCCGTCTACGGCCGGCAATTAATATAATAGCGGTGTCCCTGCAGAGAGCTCCGCTATTATATTTGACATTTAAAAGAAGAAATAGAATTTGAATAAGAAAAAGAAGAAGAAATAGAATATGAATAAGCAGAATAGAAGAAATAGAATATGAATAAAAAGAAGAAATAGAATATGCAGAAGAGGAAGAAATATAATATGCAGAAGAAGAAATAGAATATGCAGAAGAAGAAGAAATAGAATACGCAGAAGAAGAAAAATTGAATATGCAGAAGAAGAAGAAATAGAATATGAATAAAAAACAGAAATACAATATTTGCAGAAGAAGAAGAAACAGAATATGCAGAAGAAGAAGAAATAGAAGAAATAGAATATGAATAATAATAAGAAAAAGTTGCAACATTGTATCTATTTGTATCCATTTTGGATACAGATGTTTCTATTTGGATACAAATAGATACAATGTTACTATACTTTTAAATGTCAAATATAATATCCGACTGAAATTCTTCTTTTTTTCTTCGTATTATTCATCTATTATTTCTTCTTCTTCATATTCTATTTCTTCTATTTCTGCTTCTACTTCTTTATCTTCTATTTCTTCTTCTTCTTCATATTCTATTTCTTCTATTTCTGCTTCTACTTCTTTATATTCTATTTCTTCTTTTTATTCATATTCTATTTCTTCTTCTTATTCATATTCTATTTTTTTCCTTTTCTTCTTTTCCTTCTTCTTTCATGTCACTGCTCATGTGCATTTTTTTAAATCGGTAAAAAGATTGGCCGATTTGTCCATCATTGCCGCGAAAATCATCAGAACGACAAAAAGTTGCATTTTTGGTTCTATAGACTTCAATGGAAACACTGCAGAAAAGCATGTAGTGCGTTTTTGCTGGGTTTTTGCTGCGTTTTTGCTGCTTTTTTTTATGTGTTTTGCATTTTAAGTCTGCCTAGCAACAACAAAAAATGCAAAACGCAACAAAAATGCGGAAAAAATGTGTCAAAAACACATGTGCAAAAACGCAACGCAAAACTTACTGCAGAAACGGATCAAACGCAAACTGCACATGTATGAACCTAGCCTAATGCTGTCCATACATGGGTTGAAATTCGAGAGATTTTTCATCCGAAAATCGGACCTAAGAATAATCGGCTGATTTTCGCTCTGTTAGTGGGTCAATGGCACCGGCCGATTTTCGTGGCTCCTCCCTTTTTTGGTGACTGAGCATGTTGGAAAATTTGAGAAAAACGACCCATTTTTTACTCAATGATGGTTAAATCGTACGATCGTTTTTCTGAAAAAAATATGTACATGAGCCGGGACCTGGAAGGAACAGAAGTTTCACCTGTTATATGGGGTGAACTTTATGACTTAGTCGGCCGATTTTCTAAAACATTGATGGCACCATCAGATTACCGAGCGAATGACGTTTTCGATTTTCAGGCGAAAAATCATTCGGAATTTGACCCATGTATGGCCTGCATTTGCAGTGCATTTGCAGTGTCAGCTCACATAGCTCAGCAGCAGCACTCTCTTCAGCTGGCCATACATTATACAATTTTCTTGAGAATTTTGCTTAGATTTACTAAAAACCATGTAATATGAGGTCAAACCTAAACAACACTTTCAACTGTATCCAATTAGGCAGGCCTTTGCACTACATAGTTGAAGGTAAATCTAAAGGAAATTGGGCAGAAATTGGACAGAAATATGTTTTACTCCAACATTGGTTTTGTCTGATACTTGGGGTAAATTTACTATATTCGGGTTCCAGAGTGGAGGACGCTATAGTTTGGTGTCCAGTTGGGGTGTCCGGCAGTCCATCACAAAATATATCTGGCATGGGCACAGACAACTATAAAAACTTGACAGAAGTTCTACTCTTCTCTACTCTACTCAAAACTAAGAAAAAAATGTTGTCTATACATACACATTGAAGGAGAAGTGTGGGAAATGAAAAAAACAAACATCTATACCACACCCACCTGTAATGCTGCAGTTTTCCCCCACCAGCTGTAAATCCGAGTACTGAGCAATCACATGACCGCTGATCTCTCAGTTCTTGGGTCCCCTCTGAGCACAAAGAAGATGACTGTCATTGCTCTCTGCTCTGCCCCTACAGCGCTCACTGGAGCTTCGGGCTGTGAAGGGGCTGGCTTAGACTCACAGCGTCATGCTGAGAGGCTGAGCCAGCTGCCAGTCAGGCATCTGGGTGGATCTCAACATTAAAGTCGGGATACATCCAGAGACTGGAACAGCTCTGTGATGTCAGCGGACAGCTGTCCTTAGCCTGCTGTTGGCAGATTCTGGGTCACAGGAGTACAGAACTAAGTGCACTTCTGTGACCTGCATTAGAAATATGACCAAACAAGCCATACTTTTAATGTGGTTTGACTGACCAAAGCTATATGTATAAGTTCTGAACCTAAGGTAATTATGCTTCTTCCTAATTAAAGTCATTAAATCTCAGAATGTAGACTTGTGCACACGTGTTACTGCACAATGGCTTAGTGGTTATCTCTTCTGTCTTGCAGCACTGGGGTCCCTGCTTTAAATTTTGGCCAGGGCACTATCTGCATGAAGTTTATATATATTCCTGTGCTTGTGACACACTTTGAAGACATGCTGGTAGTGTGTGTATGCATGTGAGATAAGGACCTTAGGTTGTAAGCACCTTGAGGGCAGGGACTGATGTGAATGTACAGTGTGCACAGTGTTTTATATACTAGGGGGGGTACAACTGGGGGAATCAATGGTGGAGAAGGATCTGGGAGTTCTGGTAGATCACAAGTTTAATAATGGCATGCAATGCCAAGCTGCGATTTCTAACATGAGCAAAATCCTCTCTGGAGGTATAGACTCCAGAGAGAGAGATATCATATTACCCCTGTACAAGTCATTAGTAAGACCTCATCTGGAATATGCAGTTCAGTTTTGGGCACCAATTCACAAAAAGAACATTGGGGAACTGGAGAAAGTACAGAGAAGGGCAACCAAACTTATAAGAGGCATGGAGGAGATCAGCTATGAGGAAAGATTAGAGGAACTGAATTTATTCTCTCTTGAGAAGAGGAGATTAAGGGGAGATATGATCAACATGTATAAATACATCAGTGGTTCATATAGTGAACTCGGTGTAGAGCCTTTCACCCTGAGGTCATCACAGAGGACAAGGGGGCACTCTTTACGTCTGGAGAAAAAGAGATTTAATCTCCAAATACGGAAATGTTTCTTCACAGTGAGAGCTGTGAAAATGTGGAATAGACTCCCTCAAGAGTTGGTTCTGGCCAGCTCCGTGGATTGCTTTAAAAAAGGCCTGGATTATTTCTTAGATCCACAGAATATAACTGGATACTAACATTTATAGGTAAAGTTGATCCAGGGAATAACAGATTGCCTCTCGAGGGGTCAAGAAGGAATTTTTTTCCCCTGCAGGAGCAAATTCTATGCTGCTTTGCTGGATTTTTTTGCCGTCCTCTGGATCAACTGTGGGTATAGGATTATACTTTTTTTTATGGTTGAACTGGATGGACTTTAGTCTTTTTTTCAACCAAACTATCTATGTAACTATGTGTGCAAATGGTCAGTGCTATAAAAATGCATGTAATACATGGGATTCTGTAGGGCTGATTTACTAAAGGCACTACTCACTTTGCAAGGGAATTTGCTCCAGAGCCTGTTGAAATGTCACTTGGCAAACAACACCCAATCACATGCAAGGAAAAAAGCATTTCCCTTGATTTGATGACAGAAGTCAACAAAGCTTCACCTCATTCGCTGAGCTCTGGGGAAATTTCCCTTGCAAAGTGCAACTTTCCTTGCAAAGTGAACAGTCTATTAGCCTTTATTAAATCAACCGCTGTATGTACATACCCAAGAAGGGCAAATGGAATTTGTAGAAGGCTGAGAAATACAGAACTGTATAGTAATACAGCATACAAAATCATGTTGCATTTTCAGTTCTATGAATCTAAACCATAGAGTGTTACCTGCTGAAATTTCCTTGTCTCCATCAAGAATATCCTTTAGCGTAAATGGGGTTGAGATATACTTGAACTTTCTGGAAAGGAAACAGCGTTTCTTCTTGATGACCAAGCTCAGTGGTTGGTATTTGTCAGCTTCACTGAGGCTGGGGACAGGGACCAGCCTCCCTCCATCTCCCACTTGTTTCACAAAGTTCTTGGTGGCAGCTGCAAACATAGCAAAGTATTACCTCTCTGCAGTCACACGGTCTGCCTTTCTATGAACTTCAGATCCCCATACTTTGTATTAGTCAGTGTGGGCCAGGGCATCCTTAGTCCTCCATGGCATATGCACAGCGGATTGCAGTGTTCTGTGCACCTTTATTGACTCCTATTACCAAAGTCAATGAATAATTGAATATGTAAAGTAATACGTGCCTTTGTTATTGTCCCTTGTAACATACAGAACTTGTTCCATGCTGTGAAGCTTCTCAACTTAACAAAAAAAAAAAAAGTAAGGCTTGCAACCCACCAATCAGACTTTCCTTAGATTTCATCTAACATTCATTTGTAAAGCTAGGCCACACATCAAATCTGTTTGCAAAATTTCCTTTACCAATAAATCTCTGCTTTACCAACAAGGATGTAATGTGAGCACCTACTTGATTGGATAAAACAATTTATGGATTGCACAGGTAGGGCCTCACATGTCACAAATGATGGTAAGTCTAAAGGTGGCCACACACATTACAATCTGATTGTACAGTTGTGTTAAAAATAATAGCAGTCAGACATCACTAACCTGATCAATCACTGTTTTTGGTAGAAATGATATTTCTACATGGCAAATAATTTACTAGCAGGTGTAGTAGAGTAATAGAAATCCAACAGACCCAACAGTCATGACATGCATGCTGCTGATTCTGTGTAATTGAATCACTAATTGAAAGGGGCATATTCAAAATAATAGCAGTGTGGAGTTCTATTAGTGAGGTCATTCATTCTTTGAAAAACGGGTGGCAATTATTGCCCTTATTTAAGGAAGGAAGGCAGCAAATGTTGTACATGCTGGTTACAGTGCATTTCGCTCTGAAAGTCTGAGGAAAATGGGTCGTTCTAGACATTGTTCAGAAGAACAGCATACCTTGCTTAAAAAGTTGATTGGAGAGGGGAAAACATATAAAGAAGTGCAGAAAATGATAGGCCGCTCAGCTAAAATGATCGCAAATGCTTTAAAATGGCAACCAAAACCTGAAAGACGTGGAGGAAAGTGAAAAACTACCATTCGAATGGATAGAAGAATAGCCAAAATGGCAAGGACTCAGCCAACAATCAGCTCCAGGAAGATCAAAGAAGGTCTAAAGTTACCTGTGAGTACTGTTACAATTAGAAGACGCCTATGTGAAGCCAAGCTATCTGCAAGAAGCCCCCGCAAAGGCCCAATGTTGAAAAAAACATGCTGAAGAGGTTACAATTTGCCAAAGAGCACATTGACTGGCCTAAAGAGAAATGGCGCAACATTTTGTGGACTGATGAAAGTAAGATTGTTCTTTTTGGGTCTAGTGGCCGGAGACAGTTTGTCAGATGACCCCCAAACACTGAATTCAAGCCACAGTACACTGTGAAGACAGTGAAGCATGGTTGCGCAAGCATCATGATATGGGGATGTTTCTCATACTACAGTGTTGGGCCTATTTATCACATACCAGGGATCATGGATCAGTTTGAATACATCAGAATACTTGAAGAGGTCATGCTGCCTTATGCTGAAGAGAAAATGCCCTTCAAATGGGTGTTCCAACAAGACAACGACCCCAAACACACCAGTAAACGTGCAACATCTTGGTTCCAGATCAACAAGATTGACGTTATGGAGTGGCCAGCCCAATCCCCAGATCTTAATCCAATAGAGAACTTGTGGGGTGACATCAAAAATGCAGTTTCTGAGGCAAAACCAAGAAATAGAGAACTGTGGAATGTAGTCTAATCATCCTGGGCTGGAATACCTGTTCACAGGTGCCAGAAGTTGGTTGACTCCATGCAACACAGATGTACAGCAGTTCTCAGAAACAGTGCTTATACAACTAAATATTCATTAAGTGATTCAAAGGAAAGCAAAATCTTCAAACATTTTTCAGTTTATATAGTGAATGTTTGAGTTTGTAAAGAAGAATACAAACACTGCTATTTTTTGGAACAGTCTAATATTCACTTTTCTTCAATTGTTTTAGAGGAACAACACAAATGTGATATATTTTTCTTCATGTTTTGATTTGGAATAGAATGTGTAGTGTTCCCAATGCATTTGTGTGTATGGAAATAAAAGCTATTAGAAGGATTTTGAGCTTTATTCACTTTTTTCAACACACTGCTATTATTTTGAACACAACTGTATATTCACCCTGGATTTACAAACTGCTATGTAGGATCAGCTTCTACCTGCTAATAGACTATAAATTGAAACACCTACTATGTAGTGTGAGCTTCAACTTCTTCTGGGCTATTCGTTGAATGGATTTAGTAGGCCTAGACCCTTGCATCACAAAGTTGTTGGTACATATAACAGACTGAACAGGAAATGTACAATCAGATTGTAACATGTGTGGCCGATTGAACTACTGTATATCTGAAAAGTAGTGTGGGAAGACAAGACTCTGACCTACCCCATACTGTTATCTGGCACATGCTGGGGCAAACTCTGTGTGGTCAGTTTGAGATGAACATGTAGTCCTCATGCACACTGGACGTTTTCACCGCGGCTGTTTTTGGCTTTTGACGTTTTTTTCTACAGCTAGTAAACTCCCCAGCATGTTAACCTACGTGTCCATGCACACATAGACTGTAATCAAAGTTTTTGGCAGGGGCATTTTTTTGGCTGGAAAAAAACCCCAGAACTAGTTACACAGTTAGTCTGGCTAAAAAAAGACAAAAGTCCATCCAGTTCAACCATCAAAAAAAAAGTTATAATCCTATACCCACAGTTGATCCAGTGGAAGACGAAAAAAAACCCAGCAAAGCATGATCCAATTTGCTCCTGCTGGGAAAAAAATTCCTTCCTGATCCCCAGAGGCAATCGGATATTCCCTGGATCAACTTTACCTATAAATGTTAGTATCCAGCTGTTCTGTCTCTCCAATCTAAGCATTGAAAGTGTGATCTCTGTAACTTACAGTTGTGATGAGATAGTGATAACTCCAATGTTAGTTGAATAACACAGGCAGTGACTCGATCCAGATGACACCTTGTAGATCTTGTGAAGTTTATTTCATAAACTGAGAGAATCTAACAACAATGAACATTAGGATAGGTCAAAAGATCATACTGTGATCTGCGTCCATAACACATGAGGCTAGAAGCTGAAATGCATTACTGGTAAATGAATAAAAGGGTGGAGCTATCTATACATCATGAACTAAACCAAAGGAAAGGAAGGAGCAGAGACAAAATACAAAGAACCCTTAAAGGCATATGACAGTCATGTGAAACATTGCACCAGTTATATTCTGTGTATCTAAGAAAGGCTGTGGGTTTCTAGAGGAGTTTTTTAGCTGTAAAAACGCTCTAACATAGAAAAATGCGGTAAATCACGGTAAACCAGTGTTTTTGGACTTTTTTTTACCTTAAAAATTTTTTTTTTTTGGTAAAAAAAAAACCTCTAAAAACTGCAAATGCGAAATAACGTGGCAAAAGCCGCTAAATGTCAATACAAAAACGCAAAAAAAAGCTGAAAAACTCATGTTTTTAATGTGACTTTACACAGCCAACGTTACCAGCATTATTAAAACGCTTAGTGTGCATGGAGCCTTAACCTTTAACCACCTCCCGTCCAGCCGTTGTATATAAACGGCTGGACGGTGGCAGTGCAGGGTCAGGTGGCCATTTATAAACAGCCTCCCCACCCCCTGCTTGTGCGTGCTCCCTGGGAGCTCAAAAAATGCTAAGAAAATTTATATGGGTACAGTGTTGCATGACCGTGTAATTGTCATTCAAAGTGTGATAGCACTGAAAGCTGAAAATTGGCCTGGACAGGAAGGGGTAAAAGTGTCCGGACTTGAAGTGGTTAATGCAGAACTCATGCAGCAAGGCAACTGGTTATTAACACCTAGCTGCTGCACGTTATTGCGGCTCTAAGGTTCTGTGCGCAAACTGGCCAAGCTGTCATCAACGCATCCTGGTCTCTGATTACGATCCTGATCATGTGACGGCTGTAACAGACAATCACAACCATCACATGATTGGGAAGCAGCGTCAGCTTCCAGGTGTTAAAGTGGTTCTAAAGGCCAAAGGTTTTTTTTTACCTTCATACATCCTTTCCCCCTCTTACTTGAGCCCAATCTTGATCTAGCAATGTGCATGAAAACAGAGGCTCTCTCACTCCTCATTGGCCCAAAGACAGCAGCAGGAGCCTTTGCCTCCAACTGCTGTCAATCACAGCCAGTGGGGAGAGAGTGGGAGGCGGGGCTGATCCCCACTCTGTGTGTCAATGGACACAGGGCAGGGCTCGGGAGGCATGCTATGGGGGCATTCAGCGAGGGAGAGGGGCCAGGAGTACCAGCGAGGAAACCCAGAAGATCAGGATCAGGGCTGTTCTGTGCATAACCATTGCATAGAGTAGGTAAGTATGACCTTTTAAAATACCTTTAATATCACTTTAACATCCATTTAAAGCAGAACTGAAGATGTTTTTTAAAAACCAAAAACGTCCAAAAAAGCAAAGTCCAAAATAAAAGTCCAGTGTCCCAAATGTTTGTGACAAAAAAAAAATCTATAACACAAACTTCATAAATTTTCCAGCGTACTTACACCATCAGTGATAAATCGTTTGCTCCACACCAGGGGCGGACTGACCGTTTGAGCACTCGGGCACTGCTGAGGACCCGGGGTCAGTAGGGGGCCCATTGAAATGCCCCTGATACCTTTTATAATAGGCTTTTTTTGAGTGTGGGAAAGGACACAGGGGCCCCATGATCCTCTATTGCCCGGGGGCCCCATGAGTTGTCAGTCCGCCCCTGCTCCACACTCACCAAATATCATTGATTCTCAAGCTGATATAGCTGAGAAAAAAAACAGGCTTAGAGGTGGAGTGTAGTCGCCTCAGATGTTATTTCTCTCTTCAACGATTCCTTACTGAATCTCATTAGGTGGCTTCAAAACCAACTTCCATGGATTCACATGCCCCCCAAAAAAACAGATAGTGTGGAACAAATGATTTATCACTGATGGTGTGAGCACGCTGGAAAATGTTATAGATATTTTTTTTGTCACAAACGTTTGGGACACTGGACCTTTCGCCTTTTTGGACTTATTCTAATTGTCTTACATCTTTTTTATTTGCACAGTGTCACTTTGTGAGTTTTGTTTGATGTTTAGTCATTTTTTTGAACAGCAGAATTACTTTGATTTAATTTTATTTCTTTGGCGCACGTTTTCTATTTATCATCCTAGAAATACTCTGATCTGGGCAGTGTACAACCATGAAAATTCATGTGAAAGAGCTTGAAATATACGATACTCACATGTGGTTTTGTTATGATCTGCTGCTGCACACCTGGTCCCAAGTCACCGTCTTCCTTTCTTACATAAGTAGGGATGAGCTCAGGTCTGTTCAGAGCCTAGTCCAAACCCACCAGAGCCAACCTGCCAGGAAGCTGTCATCTGTACTGTGACATTGTTGGAATACTGTGTTCATGTATGTTGCAGCTACTTCAGTGTTCGGTAAAGATATATTCTTCAACCAGTAGATGGCAGTGTTTATACATTTGTAGCTGCATGTATCTATGACTATACTCTATGCCAGGGGTGGGCAAACATTTTGACTTGAGGGCCGCAATGGGTTCATATATTGGACCCGGGGGCCGGACCAAGAGTAGATGAATGATGTGTATGTGTCATCCATAGTAAGTATAGTAATATTCCCCCATAGTAAGCATAGTAATTAATCCCCCATATAGTAATTCATCCCCCATAGTAATTCATCCCCCATATAGTAATTCATCCCCAATAGTAATTCATCCCCCATATAGTAATTCATCCCCCATAGTAATTCATCCCCATATAGTAATTCATCCCCCATAGTAATTCATCCCCCATATAGTAATTCATCCCCCATATAGTAATTCATCCCCCATAGTAATTCATCCCCCATAGTAATTCATCCCCCATATAGTAATTCATCCCCCATATAGTAATTCATCCCCCATATAGTAATTCATCCCCATATAGTAATTCATCCCCCATATAGTAATTCATCCCCCATAGTAATTCATCTCCCATAGTAATTCATCCCCCATAGTAATTCATCCCCCATATAGTAATTCATCTCCCATAGTAATTCATCCCCCATAGTAATTCATCCCCCATATAGTAATTCATCCCCCATAGTAATTCATCCCCCATAGTAATTCATCCCCCATAGTAATTCATCCCCCATAGTAATTCATCCCCCATATAGTAATTCATCCCCCATATAGTAATTCATCCCCCATATAGTAATTCATCCCCATATAGTAATTCATCCCCCATATAGTAATTCATCTCCCATAGTAATTCATCCCCCATAGTAATTCATCCCCCATATAGTAATTCATCCCCCATAGTAATTCATCCCCCATAGTAATTCATCCCCCATATAGTAATTCATCCCCCATATAGTAATTCATCCCCCATAGTAATTCATCCCCCATAGTAATTCATCCCCCATATAGTAATTCATCCCTCATAGTAATTCATCCCCCATATAGTAATTCATCCCCCATAGTAATTCATCCCCCATAGTAATTCATCCCCCATAGTAATTCATCCCCCATATAGTAATTCATCCCCCCTATAGTAATTCATCCCCCATATAGTAATTCATCCCCCCTATAGTAATTCATCCCCCATATTAAGTCCCCAAGTCCCCCCTGTGTCAATTCACTTACCTTTGCTCCGCACGTTCCTCTCGCAGTGTTCCCGCGCCGTTCCGGTCTTCAGGGCGGACTGTGAGAGGAGCCTAGCTCCCCTCACGTTCCTCACGCTGCCCCGCCTACACACATTCTGACAGCCGATGTTTGCCACGCTCCGCGGGCCGGATTAAAAGGTCCACCGGGCCGTATACGGCCCGCCGGACGTAGTTTGCCCATTGCTGCTCTTTGCCTTCTTTCTGAATAAAGTTCCTGTTTCCTGTTTGCAGAAAAGCAGCAGATAAACACATGCTCTGTTCTGTAGGGCTATATACAGAATATCTAACATCCATTAACCAGTGGCTGAGGCCTTCTCCACCCCACAGCTGCACATATGCAAGGGGTGTAGATATGTGTGGCTGTAGGAAATGGCTCGGTCATATGCAATTGGTTAAGTACAGTGACAGCTTCCTGGCAAGATTGCTCAGATTAAATCTGAACATGCCTGAGCTCTGGATATAATAAAAGGAATGACAGACTGGAATGCCCATAGACTTTAACATGGCAGTGGAATGCCCAAAGAGAATAATGGAACAGAAAGGAATGCCCATAGAGAATAACGGAGTCAGAACCATTAGACATATCACACAAATCCTTAGCAGACGTACTCTTCAAGTTCAGAGGTCATGTTAAAAATTGACATTAAGAGGGATTATTATTGTTTTCTATGGAATGACAGAAATGAATGCCCATAGACTATTATGAGAAGCAAAATATAAACTTCATTTGCCGACAAATCAGAGAAACATAGCAATTTCACCTTTCACACAGGCGTTCCCCAAGTAGAGTAGCAGATTGTGAGATTAAAATAACTTGGGATTATAGCTGTTTTCTATGGAATGACAAAAGTGAATGGCAAAAGAGAATGCCCATAGGGCAGTGGTTCTCAACCTTCCTAATGCCGCGACCCCTTAATACAGTTCCTCATGTTGTGGTGACCCCCAACCATAAAATTATTTTTGTTGCTACTTCATAACTGTAATTTTGCAGTGGGAGGAGTAGTGCCACGTCATTGGTGTCAGTGGGAGGAATAGTGTCCCATCACTGATGTCAATGGGAGGAATAGTGCCCCATCATTGGTATCAGTGGTAGGAATAGTGCCCCATCATTGGTGTCAGTGGTAGGAATAGTGCCCCATCATTGGTGTCAGTGGTAGGAATAGTGCCCCATCATAGGTGTCAGTGGGGGGAATAGTGCCCCATCATTGGTGTCAGTGGGAGGAATAGTGCCCCATCATTGGTGTCAGTGGGAGGAATAGTGCCCCATCATTGGTGTCAGTGGGAGGAATAGTGCCCCATCATTGGTGTCAGTGGGGGGAATAGTGCCCCATCATTGGTGTCAGTGGGGGGAATAGTGCCCCATCATTGGTGTCAGTGGGGGGAATAGTGCCCCATCATTGGTGTCAGTGGGAGGAATAGTGCCCCATCACTGGTGTCAGTGGGAGGAAAAGTGTCCCATCACTGATGTCAGTGGGAGGAAAAGTGTCTCATCACTGGTGTCAGTGGGAGGAAAAGTGCCCCAACATTGATATCAGTGGGAGGAATAGTGCCCCCATCACTGGTGTCAGTGGGAGGAAAAGCGCCCCAACATTGGTATCAGTGGGAGGAATAGCGCCCCCATCACTGGTGTCAGGGGGAGGAATAGTGCCCCATCGTTGGTATCAGGGGGAGGAATAATGCCCCAATGTTGGTGTCAGTGGGAGGAATAGTGCCCCATCGTTGGTGTCAGTGGGAGGAATAGTGCCCCATCGTTGGTGTCAGTGGGAGGAATAGTGCCCCATCGTTGGTGTCAGTGGGGGAGGAATAGTGCCCCATCGTTGGTGTCAGTGGGGGAGGAATAGTGCCCCATCGTTGGTGTCAGTGGGGGGAGGAATAGTGCCCCATCGTTGGTGTCAGTGGGGGGAGGAATCGTGCCCCATCGTTGGTGTCAGTGGGGGGAGGAATCGTGCCCCATCGTTGGTGTCAGTGGGGGGAGGAATCGTGCCCCATCGTTGGTGTCAGTGGGGGGAGGAATCGTGCCCCATCGTTGGTGTCAGTGGGGGGAGGAATCGTGCCCCATCGTTGGTGTCAGTGGGGTGAGGAATCGTGCCCCATCGTTGGTGTCAGTGGGAGGAATAGTGCCCCATCATTGGTATTAGTGACACCAATGATGGGGCACTATTCCTCCCACTGACACCAATGATACTTACCTTGCTGACCCCTGCTCCAGCCTGGGCTCGCTCCCTCCTCCCTCTCCCATGGTACAGACACTTACCTGTCAGCTGTCTTCCTTCTCCGGCCGCTCTCCTCCTCTTCACTCGCTCGATCTTCGCGGTGCCGCTCGGCTCCTCCTCTCCAAGCTCCACCTCCTCGCCGGTGATTGGCCGCCTGTGTGCCTCTCCTGAGCTACAGTTCCGGCGGCCAATCACCGGCGAGGATTGATCCCAAGGGTGTGTCCAGATGACAGGAGCGGCATGTCATCCCGCCCACACCTGGAGACGGATAGAGCAGCGGTGTCTCGGTTCCTAAGACCATCGGAAATATGTGTTTTCCGATGGTCTTAGGCGACCCCTGTGAAAGAGTCGTTCGACCCCCAAAGGGGTCGCGACCCCCAGGTTGAGAACCGCTGCCATAGGGTATAATAAGAACCACGATGCGACCTGCAGACAGAACTATTCAACATTCCAAATAAATCCTTAGCAGGCATACTCTCCAAATTCAGTGGTGATGTTTAGAAGTGAAAGAATATTTTTCAACTGTCAAAAATAACTGTCATTTTTCAACTGCCAAAAGAACTGTCATTTTTTGCCATTGTCAAAAATAACTCATTTTCCAACTGTCAAATCCTTAGCAGACATACTCTCCACATTCAGTGGTGATGCTTAAAATTGAGATGAAGTGAGATTATCCTTGTTTTCTATGGAATGACAAAGATGAATGAAAAAAGGGAATGCCTATAGAGTATAATAAGAAGCAAGATGTGACTTTAAATCAAAACCATTAGGTATATAAGAACAAAATGTTAGCAAACATACTCTCCACATTCAGTGGCGATGTTTAAAATTGAGAATAAGTGGGATTATTTTTGCTTTCTATGGAATGAGAAAGGTGGATAACAGAAGGGAATGACCACAGAATATAATAAAAAGAAAAATATGAATGTATTTGCAGACAAATCTGTGTCATGTAGAAAATTAACCTTTCCTACATGTGTTCCTCAAGTAGAGTAGCAGATTGTAAGAATGAAATTATTTGGGATTATAGCTGTTTTCTATGAAATGACAAAGGTGAATGACTAAAGGGAATGCCGATAGAGTTTAACAGAAAGCAAGATGTCACCTGTAGTCAGAACAACTCAACATAGCAAATAAATCCTTAGCAGACATACTGTCCAGGTGTTTAAAATTGAGATTACGCGGGATTATTTTTTTTTTCTATGGAATGACAAAGGTGAATGACAGAAGGGAATGCCTATAGCATATAAAGGGAAACAAAATATAAACTCATTTGCAGGCAAATCTGAGAAACATAGCAATATAACCTTTCCTACAGATGTTCCCAGAGCAGAGTAGAAGATTGTAGGAATAAAATTATTTGGGATAATAGCTGTTTTCTATGGAATGACAGATGAGTGACACAAAGGAATGCCCATAGAGTATAATGGGAAGCAAATTGTGACCTGGAGTCAGAACCATTAGACATATCACGTAAATCCTTAGCAAACATATGTTCCAAATTCAGTGGTAATGTTAAAAATTGAGATTCATTTTCAACTGGTTTGTTACTGATCTATCCATCATTGTGTTCAACATTTTCCTCATTGTCTCCATCAAATCTTCTCCCTGCTAAATCTTGGGCAAACCCTGTATCCTCAGATTGTTCCTCCTATCTCTGTTCTCTTGATCTTCCAATTTATAGAACAGTCTCCTTTGCTCTTTTCGCATATCCTCCGTTTGTTTTTCCAGATTGGTTATTACTTGGGCATGTTTATCCAATTTTCCTCCGTTTCATCTGCTCATTCTAAAACTTGCCCCTGCTATTTCAGTTTTAGTAGGCATTTGTGAGCTTTTCTCTTGTTCTTCAGCATTTTCTAGATCTAGTTATTTTTCAATATCTAAAGTTTCTTCAATTTTACTCAGATTGGTTACTCCCAGAGACAATCCAGAGCAGTCACCGATGTTTCCTTCTCCCGTCTTCCACTTGCTCCATGTTGTCTCTGTGGGGGTTGACCCTCTGGATTTTCTCTTGTGGAGGGATATATTTTTTAATTGTACTTGTACTTATTTGAGATATTTTGGATCCTCCCCCTTTCACAGATTTACTCTTCATGATGTTCATATAATATCTCTATCTTTTTAAGTTGAAGGGCAAAAGATTACTTCCACAGGATAGATTGGGGTTATAGTTCACTGTAAATATTCTTATTCCTTTTATTTTACATATAGGAATGGTATCGCTTGACTCGCCAGTTTATCCCCTCACCAGTTTCCTCCCTTGGGGCTCTTTATAGTCCTTTACTTTCTTGTACATTTCTTCTGTCTCCTTCGGGACCTCTAGTTGATCCCCCGAAAAGCTCCTTTGACAATATTAGTCAATTTACATTTTAGACTCACCAATTCCCACGGCCCTTCATACACCACCTTCGTTCTACCCTCATCCACTTTACTGCTGCTGCTGTTTCTTTGCTGTTTCTCTGTATACCAAGCACGGCTACGTTCTCAATCCTCCTCTTCGGGTGATTCCAGGGTGGTCTGACGCGTTCTGTATAAGGGGGGTTCACCCTCTGTGGGATCCATGGGATCCTTCTCACATCAGGTCCGGGTATGTCAACTCCTCTCTTCTCACCTCCAGTCAGTGCTTCCCATCACTCCTCTGCGGCAGTCATGTGACTTCCCGGTATTCACTGCTCCACACTGCGGTGGAGTCAACCTCCTCTCCGGCCGGTGACCGGCTCACGATCCCCCTTTCACGCTGCCACCTCAGGTGGGCGGGATACAGGAGCGGGATGCCCCTTGGACAGGAAAATACCAGGCGCTTCAGTTATCTCAACCACTCCTAGGCATAGCTGCTACTGGCTGTTCTCAGATGCTCTCACACCATGCACCTTGTCGGTGCCATGCCTCTATAACTTTATGTTCTATTCCATTCTGTTCTTTTATTTTCTATTCTATTCTGTTTTACTCTATTTTTTTATACTCTATTCTTTTCGCAAATTTGAATTTTGGAAGAAGGAAATAGTCTAACACTAAGGCTGGTCATACATTATACAATTTTCTTACAATTTCCTGTACAATTTCTGTACAAATTCCTTTAGATTTAACTTCAACTATGTAGTGCAAGGGCCTGTCTAACTGGATAGAATTGAAAGTGTTGTTTATTTTTGACCTCATATTATATAGTTTTTGGTAAATCTAAATGAAAATTATACAAGAAAATTGTATAATGTATGGCCATCCTAATACACACAGTCTTTGAAGGAAATCTGCAATAGTGAGCAATATGTTTACATTTTGAACTTGTTTTCAAATTCGATTTCGTTTTCAAATTCCTACTAATTTGTTATTTTGTACGAAAATTTGATTATTTCAGATTTATTTAAGTAAGTTACTATTGTAATTAGTATTGTAATTCGGATACATCCGAATCTCCAAATAACGACAATTTTGTCCGAATTTTGATTTTGTACTAAATGAACTACGGATGTCTGATATCCAAGCAGCCAGGAAGAGAGGGTAGCCCACTGGTGACGCAGAAGTACTTTTATCTCTGCTGCTCCTCTGAAATGAAATAACGATCAACAGCTCCAGGTATAAAAATAACAGGTGAGCATGCTGAGACACAAGGATGATACCAGCTCATCCATTATACACTGCCTTAAAAAAGTATTCATACCCCTTGGCATTTTCCACATTTTGTCATGTTACAACCAAAAACGTAAATGTATTTTATTGGGATTTTATATGATAGGGCAACACAAAGTGGTACATAATTGTGAAGTGGAAGGAAAGTGATACTTTGTAGATCCACCTTTCTCTGCAATTACAGCTGCAAGTCTTTTTGGGTATGTCTCTACCAGCTTTGCACATCTTTTTGCCAATTCTTCTTTGCAATATAGCTCAAGCTCTGTTAGATTGGGTGGAGAGCGTCTGTGAACAGCAATTTTCAACTCCTGCCACAGATTCTCAATTGGATTTAGGTCTGGACAGGGCCACTCTAACACATGAATATGCTTTGATTTAAAGCATCCCCACAATATGATGCTGCCACCACATTTCATGGTGGGGATGTTGTGTTCAGAGTGATGTGCAATGTTGGTTTTACGCCACACATAGCATTTTGCTTTTAGGCCAAAAGGTTCAATTTTGGTCTCATCTGACCAGAGCACTTTCTTCCACATGTTTGCTGTGTCCTTCAAACTACAAACTTCTTATGGCTTTCTTTGAACAATGGCTTTCTTCTTGCCATTCTTCCATAAAGGCCAGATTTGTAGAGTGCACGACTAATAGTTGTCCTGTGGACAGATTTTCCCACCTCAGCTGTGGATCTCTGCAGCTCCGCCAGAGTTAAATCTTGGCTGCTTCTCTGATTAATGCTCTCCTTGCCCGGCCTGTCAGTTTAGGTGGATGGCCATGTTTTGGTAGGTTTGCAGTTGTGCCATACTGTTTCCATTTTCGGATGATGGATTGAACAGTGCTCTGTGAGATGTTCAAAGCCTGGGATATTTCTTTATAACCTAACCCTGCTTTAAACTTCTCCACAACTTTATCCCTGACCTGTCTGCTGTGTTCCTTGGCCTTCATGATGCTCTTTGTTCGCTAATGTTCATTAACAAACCTCTGAGGGCTTCACAGAACAGCTGCATTTATAGTGAGATTACATTACACACAGGTGGACTCTATTTACTAATTAGGTGACTTCTGAAGGCAATTGGTTTCACTAGATTTTAGTTAGGGGTATCAGAGTAAAGGGGGCTGATTACAAATGCACGCCACATTTTTCAGATAATTATTTGTAAAACATTTTGAAAACGATTTTTCATTTTCCTTCCATTTCACAATTATGTGCCACTTTGTTTTGGCCTATCACATAAAATCCCAATAAAATAAATTTATGTTTTTGGTTGTAACATGACAAAATGTGGAAAATTTCAAGGGGTATGAATACTTTTTCAAGGCACTGTATGTTGATCCATTCATAACCAAATGAGAAATTGCTAGGCAGATCTGTAGAAAGCACAAACAATTAAAGGGGTCTCTGTACCATCTCATGTACCCGTTCTCCCCTTCTCATTTGATGCAGTCCTATGACAGGAGCAGGAACCTGTTATAGATATACGTATAATAATAAGTGAAAATAGAGGCTGGGGTGGGGTGGGGTGGACTGTGACTGAATAAAGAAAATGGTAAATAAACCGTTATCCTTTTTTACATTTGTGGAGATGGGAGGAGGGGGGGATTACAATGATGTTAAAGTAGAACTATAGGCAAAACTTTTATTTCTATTTTGGACAGTGTATGGGATGGTTATAGCCCCTGTCAGTTTATTTTTTTGCCATCTGTGTTCCATTGGGGAGATTTCCCTTTACTTCCTGTCCCGTAGCCAAAACAGGAAGTTTGGAAATAATCCCTGCAAATTAAAGGAATTCCTTAGTGCCCCCCCTCGCTCCCAGGTCACCAGAAATAGTGAAAAGTTCCCCTCTATTATTTTTCTAGGGACAACCCAAATTTTGGGGTTTTCTTTACTTTCAATGATAATGGTAAACAGGCCAAATAGTGAAACTCCCTAATGGTTGCACAGACCGCAACGAAAACCTAATAGGTGTTCTAATCCATCTTCACTCTATTTAAAACTAAAAAAAAAAGTTTTGCTTTTAGTGATACTTTAAGCGGAATTTTTGTGTGAAGGTCCGCTGTAAAGTGGTTGTAAACCCTCGGGTGGTACCCTGAGATGAAACAAATCCTCCTACATAAATTGTACCTGTTAGGCCCAGACTGGGACAAAAAAAAGGCCTGGGCATTTTGGACTGAGCACCTCCAAGCCCGGGGACCCTTTCCTCTGAGACTGGTGGCGAACACAAGGGACCGGTCGCAAGAGTGACCTTTGCAACCCTGGCAGTTCCGCCACTGGTGTCAGTAGGTTTTTATATTTATTGAATTTTTTTACAATATTATATTTCTATTATTTTTTTTTACATTTTTTGTAGGAGAGAAAGAAGGAAGGAAAGAGAAAAGGAGAGAAAGAAAGAGAAGGAGAGGAAGAAAGAAGGAGGGAAGGCAAGAGAGAAGGAAGGAGGGAAAGAGAGAAGGAACAAGGGAGTGCAGGAAGGAGGGAGAGAAGGTAGGAGGGAAAGAAGGCAGGAGGGAAAGAATGAAAGAGGGAAGGAGGCAAAGAAAAAAGGAAAGAAGGAAGGAGGGAAAGAAGGAAGGAAGGATAGAGGGAAAGAAGGAAAGAGGGAAAGAAGGAAGGGGGAAAAAGAGGAGGAAACAAGGAGGGAAAGGAAGGAAGGAAGGAAGGAAGGAAGTTGGAGAGAAGACACAAGGGAGGGGGTGTAGGTGGGGCAGACACAGGAGGAGAGGGTGGGAGGAGGAGGGCAGAACCAGCTTTCTCTCTCCTCTCCCGTCTGTGGTGGACGGGGAACTGTCAGCACTGGGGACAGAATATGCTACCAGATGCTCTGCAGCAGCAGCAGGGAGGGGGGAACCTGGCAGCAGCGCTGCAGGAAATGAAGGGGGGGTGGCCGCGGGGGAATATACAGGAACCCAGGGCATGCAGGAGATGGATAGGAAGGGTGGCATAGAGCAACCGACAAATGCACGGTCCGGTTCCTCTACATGCCGCCCAACTGCCACCTTCTATCCCTATGGCCAGTCAAGGCTTGGTACCTGTTTATCTGCAGCCCTCTTTTATGTACAGCCTTCTAAAACTTGCCAAAGGCTTTTTTTCTCAGCTCCAGAAGGCAAGTCACACACTGCATGCAGAGAGGAGAGCTGAGTATAATCTGATACCCAAGTGGAGGAAATGGACACCCCCCCCCTCTAAACTTGCACAGATGAGGCTGATTCGCCTTCTGTGTGCTGGAGGGTGGGGCAGGGCTGTCTCCATGGTGTGGAGTTAGACTATCAGAAGCGATTTATGCAGATAGCAGAGGAACAAGGAAGCAGACAGAAATCACACCGGGTACTTTGGACGAAGACAAGTACACTCTAGAGAGGGATATGCTTTGTTCATTTTTTATTTCAGAGGTTTACAATGACTTTAAAGCAGATCTTCACACAAAAGGGGAAGCTCAGCTTGTTTGCACCCTCCACTGCCACATTTGGCACTTTTTTGGGGAGGGAGGGGGACTGGGGACCTGGTTTTGACACTTGCACTTCCTGCTCAGTCTGCCACGGCCCTCCTCCTTCCCCCACTGTGTTCTGGGACACTTCACAGGACCCAGAGGACTACAGGACCAATCACAAGGCACAGCGCTACTCGCGCATACGCAGTAGGAAATGTCTTTAAAGCAGCAAGGCTTCACTTCTGGTTTCTCTTACTCCGGATCCCGGAGGGTGGTGACGAACTAGTCCGGGTGACAACGGCGCTGAAAACCTGGACAGGTAAGCCAACCAACCTGTGCACTATGACATCTCATATACTGAAAACCCAGTCTAATGAAAGAAGTGCTACAAACATGTGTGGTCTAATGCAGGCCATAGATGGGTCGAAAATCGGACGCTTTTTTGGCCGAAAATAAAATTGGCCGATTTTCGGATCGTTAGTGGGTTAATTGTTCGGCCGTTTTTCGGTATTTTGGCAGATTTTTTTTATCGGTAAAGTTAGAAAAAGATCGGCCGATTTTCGCGGCAATTATGGGAAAATCAGCCGATCTTTTTACCGATAAAAAATCTGCGCATGAGCAGTGACCTGCAAGAGGAAGACAAAAAGAAGAAGAAAAAGAAGAAGAGGATAAAGAAGAAGAGGATGAAGAAGAAGAGGATGAAGATGAGGATGAAGAAGAGGATGAAGATGAGGATGAGGATGAAGAAGAAGAGGATGAAGAAGAAGAAGAGGATGAAGAAGATGAAGATGAAGAAGAGGATGAAGAAGAAGAGGATGAAGAAGATGAAGAAGAGGATGAAGAAGAAGAGGATGAAGAAGAGGATGAAGAAGTAGAGGATGAAGAAGAATTATTCCAGTCCGCAAAAAGTGTCCCTGCAGAGAGCTCCGCTATTTTTTTGACATTTATAGCGGCTGCAACAATGTATCTATTTGTTTCTGAATAAAAACATCTGTATCCGATATGGATACAAATAGATACATTGTTGCAACTGCTATAAATGTCAAAGAAATAGCGGAGCTCTCTGCAGGGACACTTTTTGCCGGCTGTAGACGGGATGAAAATCGGCCGATTTTTTTACCGTTCCTGGTAACTTCAGCCGCTTGAACGACAGAATTTTCGTTCTTTTAAAGACAAATCGGCTGGTTTTCTCCCCATCTATGGCCTGCATAACAATGATTATTGGTGTATTCATTCCCCATACTTGGCTCATTTGGGGGCGGAGCTCTGTGGAAGATACCATTTCTGTAATGTAATCTTCCCCCCTGTCCAGTCTTCTGTGACCCACCACCCTCCTCATCACTTCTCTACTCTCTCCGACTTCTATCACATTTACAGCGCTCTTCTAACCAGCTAACCCAAGTACAATATATCGGAGATATCCGCTAACTTCCCCCATCCCTCAAGAGATAGTATCTCCTGACCTCGCCCACTCCCATTCATTTGACTAGTGAGGCTTGTGTGGCCTCGCCCCATTCCCCGCAGTCTAGCATGGAGGCGTGTGGCTCCGCCCCGTTCCAGCCGCCCCCATTCAACTGTTTAATATTTGGACCCGCCCCCATCCAGGGGTCCTGCAGAGAGTGCTGTGTGGCCCGGCCCCTATTCAGCTGTTTAGTATACAGACCTATGGCCCCGCCTCATTCAGCCTCTTGACATAGAAGTTTGTTTGGCTCCGCCCTACTACTTATAGAGGCCCATGTGGCCCCACCCCATTCAATTATTTAGTATAGAGCCGTGTGTGGCCCCGCCTCTACGTACGTAGAGCCTGTGTGTGTGTTTGTGTGTGTACTCCCGCCTTACTACTTAGGTTGGAGGCGTGTGTAGCCCCTCCCTGTTCAGTGTCCTAGTATAGAGGCGTGTGTAGCCCCCGCCCCACTACTTAGTTTGGAGGCGTGTGTGGTCCCGCCCTGTTCAGTCTTTTCGTATGTGTGGCCCCACCCTGTTCAGTCTTTTAGTATAGCGGAGTGTGTGGTCCCGCCCTACTGTTTAGTATAGAGGCGTGTATTACCCCGCCCCCATGGGCCGTCCAGTATTCAGGCGTGTATGGTCCCGCCCCTTCCGGCTATGCCCGGTATCTCCCTGATAGTGTACAGAGAGCAGTAGAGGCAGACCGGCCGGCCGGAGAGACCCTTTTCTGCGCGGCTCTAATCCTCGGAGAGCAGGCCGTACTCTCCCCCTCAGACGCCATGTCCAAGGAGAGGTTTCCAGCCGCGCCTAAAAGGAGCTCTGAGAAGACCGTCACCGCTAGGGGCGCCCCGGGGTAAGTGAGGATGGGAAGCACCGGGAGGTGGGCGGCCATTATGCAGTCATGGGTTGCCGGCGTACACCGAGCTGCAGAGGGGCGCTGTGTTCTATAGACCGGGCCGGCAGTGCTGAGACTTGTAGTGCCTCAGTCCGGGGAAATGCGAGGGAGAGAGCCTGGCAGCCAATCAGATGTCAGTGTTAGGTTGCTGAGGATACAATGTTGCAGTGTGTGAGGGCAGGCTGGACTGGATGTGATTGGCTGAGGAGAGGCTGACCATACACTGTACCATTGCTGGCCAACTAGGAGTCTCCAGACTGGCCCCCACACCTCCAGAGGGCCACACAATAGTGTTCCATAATTGCACCTCTGTGCCCCAAAATTCTACTCCTGGGGCTTTTTTTCTTTTTTTGAAGTGTATCACAATGCACACTGAACATGGGGTACAATGTACCCCAGCATTGGTGTCAGTGGATGCAATAATATCCTCTAGCGTTGGTGTCACAGGATAATAGGTGTCAGTGGCCGTGATAATGGCCCCCAGCGTTGGTGTCACTGGATGCAATAATATCGTCTAGCGTTGGTGTCAGTGGCCGCGATAATAGCCCCCCAGCGTTGGTATCAGTGGGAGCGATAATAGCCCCCCAGCGTTGGTGTCAGTGGGAGCGATAATAGCCCCCCAGCGTTGGTGTCAGTGGGAGCGATAATAGCCCCCCAGCGTTGGTGTCAGTGGGAGCGATAATAGCCCCCCAGCGTTGGTGTCAGTGGGAGCGATAATAGCCCCCCAGCGTTGGTGTCAGTGGGAGCGATAATAGCCCCCCAGCGTTGGTGTCAGTGGGAGCGATAATAGCCCCCCAGCGTTGGTGTCAGTGGGAGCGATAATAGCCCCCCAGCGTTGGTGTCAGTGGGAGCGATAATAGCCCCCCAGCGTTGGTGTCAGTGGGAGCGATAATAGCCCCCCAGCGTTGGTGTCAGTGGGAGCGATAATAGCCCCCCAGCGTTGGTGTCAGTGGGAGCGATAATAGCCCCCCAGCGTTGGTGTCAGTGGATGCAAGAATAGCCTCCAGCGTTGGTGTCAGTGGATGCAATACTATCCACTAATGTTGGTGTCACTGGATGCAATAGCCACCAGCCTTGGTGCCAGTGGGGGCGAGAACAGCCCCCAGCCTTGGTGCCAGTGGGGGCGAGAACAGCCCCCAGCCTTGGTGCCAGTGGGGGCGAGAACAGCCCCCAGCCTTGGTGCCAGTGGGGGCGAGAACAGCCCCCAGCCTTGGTGCCAGTGGGGGCGAGAACAGCCCCCAGCCTTGGTGCCAGTGGGGGCGAGAACAGCCCCCAGCCTTGGTGTCAGTGGATGTGATAATAACCTTCCAACATTTTTGTTAGTGGACATAATAATAGATCCCAGCTTCGATGTCAGTGGATGTGATAATGGCCCCCAGCCTCGATGTCAGTGGATGTGATAATGGCCCCCAGCCTCGATGTCAGTGGATGTGATAATGGCCCCCAGCCTTGATGTCAGTGGATGTGATAATGGCCCCCAGCCTTGGTGTCAGTGGATGTGATAATGGCCCCCATCATTAGTGACAGTGGATGCAAAAAAAGCCCCTGGCATGAGTGTCAGTGGTTGAGATAAAGCATAATGTACAATCAGATTGTATAGTGTATGGCCAGCTTACAAACCCCCGTCATGTTTTATTGATGTCTGTGTTCCTGCTGGGGAGATTCCCCCTCTGTACTTGTCCTGGTGACCGGTGTCACTGGCAGAGATGGAATCCCAGCATTGTGCAGCTGTCAGTAGGGTGGGAGGTGGTTGGAGAACCTCCAATGGGAACGCGTGTCCTGGTGACAGCTGTATGAGAGGATTTCCTTTGAACCTCTGAGATTTGCCTTCCCTTCCACTTGTGTTTATATGGATACAGGACATTGCAAAGAAAAAGGATGGAGAGGACAACCATTCTCTTCTCCACCCCCCACCCTGGCTGAAAAAATATGGAATCCAGATTGTATATTTACATTGGGGGGGAGGGGAGGCTCCTGCTGCTCCCATTGTTCCCGGCTGGTCCTCTTCTCCTGAACCTACAGGTTATGTCCCTTGTCTCCAGCTTCTGAAGAGTCGGTTATCTCTTCAGTTGGCCTGATGGTGATGATATTGGTCCAGCCCCAATTTGGGACAGTAAGGGGCATTTATCATACTGAGCAGACACAATCTGGAGCAGCTGTGCAGGTTTTATTTTCAAAGTTGGTTAGAATCTGCCGCAGCTGGAGCATGGCAACCAATTCGATTCTGTCTGGTCACATAAATGTGCACGGACACATAGAGGTGCGTTTGCAGAAAAAAAGTGTTTTGAAGCTGTGTGTCCTTACCCTGCACCAGAGGAAGATTGTTCTGGGAATGAAGGCACACCGAAATATTGAGAAACTTTGCAAATCTCCTTAGGCTCCTTCACACAGGCATTCCGCTCAGGTCTTCCTGTCCTTTTTTTCAGGTGGATCAGATCGGAATGTCCATGGAACCCTATAGACAGGCGGGCATAACAGACTACTTCTAGGTCCAGAAAAGTACTGCGTTCCTTTTTATTTTTGTGGGCCAATTCAGAGAGAGCCTGATGTAAATGTACAGCAGAGTCCTCCATTGATCATAACGGACTCCACTTCTTGCCAAAGGGGACTGCTTTGAGCGCCTATTCCAGCACAGTCCACTGCATGACCAGGCATTTTATCAGTCCAGTTCACAGCACTGCATTGTGGTGGTGTATAGTGAAAAAAAAAAAAAAGTATGTCAGGCCATACCTTTGTTATGCAGTGTGAGGAAATTCACTGGTGTCCAGTTCAACTTTATACAATGTCTGTGTGACATTTCAGTAAAGGGCATTATAGTGCCGGGATTGACACCTCAGCACTGGGCTGATCCAGTCACAACGCACATCAACTGCTGCATTGTTGCGTAGTTGCTGGTGTGAACATCCCAGAGCTTCGGTTCACACTAGAATACTGTGCAGGAAACCCGCAATCCATGTGTGTTTACTGCACTGTATTCAATGTGCACTGTATTCAATGTGCACTGCTTTTGCATTCTGCAGCGGATGTCAGTGCAATGTTAATGGCACCCCAAATGCAGGTTGCAAATGCATTACATTTGTCTGCACCAGAGGCATGGTACAAAACAACATCCAGATGCAGTTTCCAAAAGTAGTACATGCACTACTTTGGTGCAATTTGAGCCTATTGAAAATGACTGGGCTCTAATCACACCGTGCTGAATTGAATGTGAACCGCAGAGGAATGTGGTGCATATTCCTGTACGATTCATAGCCAATTCATAATGTGAACCTACCGTTAGTGTGTCTTAATTCACAGAAAGATCTTCTAGTGAAATGTTACAATTTATTTCCATTCCTGAGCTCAGGGCACAACTTTTTTGCTCTGAGGGCCGGTTCACACCAGATACAGTCTAGTGCATTTTTATTCTGCATCAAAAATGCATGGACAGTGTTTAACATGGATTCCAGTGGGTCTAGTTCACACCAGTGCAGTGCATTCCAGTGCAGTTAACAAAAGTAGAATATGTATTTTTTCTGTATGGATCACATATGGAATGCAGCAAAACACCTCAAAAACGCATCATAATGTCCACCATTGAGATGAAGAAAAGAGGGGGAAAACGCACTGGAATGCATATAAAATGTGTGCACAGAAACTCTTTCAGAATGAAGAAATGATGGTGTGTATTACGCTTTCTGGTGTAAAGTGTAACACATAGGGGTTGATCTTCTAAAGACAAGTAGACTGCACTTTACAAATGAAGTTGTACTCTGCAAGGGAATTGGCTCTAGAGCTTAGTAAATGAGGTGACGTTTCACTTTGCAAAGCATACCAGGGATGCACAAATCAGATCGCCCGATTCCCGGGACATGCGGTTTCAGGCACCAGGCAGGTGAGTTTTCTTCACATTTAGCCTTCTGCAGGCAAGCAGCCTCTTTAGCTGAAATCGCAGTGCTTCTTTGTGAATACTATTCCTGTGCGATTTCAATACTAGTGTGATTTTACTGAAATGTGCACCTCTACAATTTCATTTAGATTTACCAAAACTAAATATGAGGTCAAACCTATACAGTCTATTTAATTAGTATAAAATGAGGCAGGTCCTTGCACTAGGTAATTGATGGTAGGTCTGTAGGATGATTGTATAGTCAGACTACATCCCGTATGGCAACCTTAAAGGGTAACTCCTTTTTCGCAAGAAAAAAACTTTGCAAATAAAATGAATATAGCACATACAATAGGGCTTGTGTCACAATTCTAATTGAATGCTGTTAAAATGACCTTTCCTTTTCAGTCTACAGCTCTGTAATTTTTTTTTTTTGTTTATTAAAATGCAATATGGCTGTCTAGAGGTTTTCTGTACAGAACACCCCCAGAAATGTAATTTCCTGCTTGTGTGATTGGCTTCCTGATTTTCCCAGAATTATGCACCAAGATGCAAGTCAGGTTTTGAGCATCTCCTGCAACAAAAATGTGATTTTCAGTGTGATACTCTCAAAGGGAAATTGCATCTAATGGGTGCAGACCTTGCAGCTTTTCTCATTAGAACCCTGTGCAGCTGCTGATTGAGAACTATGAATTCACTACATACAGTTTCCCTCTGCACATGGACACAGACAAACAAACATCTATTTCTGCAGAGTAACACAAGATAGGAATCTGCAACAAAGTTTGTGAGAATCCTTGCAATGTAATAGCTCACCCAGAGGGCAATGTCTTTTTCTCAACTTAAGTAGAGTTACTCTTTAAGTTACAGTATATGTCTTGCAGGGCAAGAAGTACTTATTTCAGATTGATATCTGGGTGCTGCCAATGAGAGCAACCACATGTGAAAAAATTGTTCATTAGCAAGAGAATACAATTTTATTTTTTTACCTACATGCACATGGCTTCTACTTTGTCCTGCCAGTTAACTGAATAAACAAAAAGGAGTAAATGATGAAAGGTAGAGAACAGCATTCTGCTATACACCCAGTATATGCCGGAAATACCCTAATACCAGGGAAAATGGCTAAACTACTTTTATAAATGAATGCCATTATGGGAAATTGAGTGTTTTTTTTTGTTTTGTATGGTTTTGCAAACTATTCTTTCTCTCTGTAGTTTAAATGAAATGCCCACAACTGGCATAAGCAAGACTCCAATTCAGCTACTACATGAATTTGGAACGAAGACCAACAACCTTCCCGTCTACACTTTGGAGAAGGCTGAAGGACAAGCCCACAATCCTAGTTTCTCTTTCCGTGTTACTATTGGTGAAATATCATGCTCAGGTATGAGGTGGTCATCTGAAAAGTGTCGGTAAAAGAACCCTTTTTGTTTTATTGTTAGAATCATATTTAAAGGCTAAGTTCACATTTCAGGGAAATATAACAAATGCACATAATTGTACAGAAAAAAAGTACATTTATTATTTTTTCCCTGCAGGAGCCTTCAGAGGATTACACCCACCATCGGTGGATCACAGGTGCAATGTCTGCCTCCTGTACACTCTTCCTGCAGTTTTCTTGACCGTACCACCATGAGGACTTTCAGTTTGATAGCTGGAGGAGGTGCTAGTAACTGAGGGCACTCATCAGCCCCTCGTAGTCCACTGAGAACTTCAAGCTGTCTGCCAGAGCGGCAGACAGGACTTGTAGTTTATTCACTCACAGATCCCTGTGAATCAGTGATGAGCAGGGGCGGACTGACCATTTGGAAACTCAGGTACTGCCCGGGGTCAGTAGGGGGCCCCATGAGATGCCCCTGGTACTTTTTTCAAAGGCTTTTTTGAGTTTTGGCAAGGACACAGGGGCCCCATGATCCCCTATTGCCCGGGGGCCCCATGAGTTGTCAGTCTGCCATGTTTCACCCTAAATATGGGTGTAACATGTTTCACCCTAAATATGGGTGTAACATGTTTAAAAGGTTAACCTATCCTTTAATATGATGCTGTCTTTTCCCAGGAAAATGTACACAGATTGTTCCCGTTTTTGTGCCCGCATATGGCTTCTGTATTTTATTTAGTCCTGGAGACTTCCTGTTCCTCCAATATTGATGCATTGATTGCTTTGTGGGCAACACCACCCCCACTCTGTGGAAAGGGGAGTGAGGTTCTTGAGTTTGTGGCATCTTAAAGTGATTGTTTTGTTGCGTGTTGTTTTTTTTTTTTTTTGGTACCCAGCAGGCATTCCCAGATCCTCCCCCTTTACCAACGCCCCCAATGGCAAGCTGCTTGCTATGGGGGCAAAGGTGCATGCTTGCTCACAAGCCCCGCTCTGTGTGTCCATAGGACACAGAGCCGCTCTCTCCTCATTGGCTAACTGTCTGAGATTGTGTCACTGCTGTGTCTCAGCCAGTGAGGAGAGGGACCTGGGACAGCTGAGGCTCCTGTGCACATCACTGGATCAAGAGGGGGCTCAGGCGAGTATTAGGGGGACTGTGGGGGGAGCTGCGCATTGAAGGTTTTTTACCCTCATGCATAGAATGCATGAAGGTAAAAAACAAAAAAAAAAAACTTCAGCCTTTACAACCACTTTAAAAATAGAAGCCTATCTGGTTCTTTACCCTTGGGTTGCTTTCCTGTGTTTATTTCCATGCAGTTGTTTTCCTTGTGTTGCTCCCTGTGAATTTGATCATCTGGTCAGTGTGTTTGGTAATTATCCATGTGTCTGTGGTGTCTGGGTTGCATAGGGATGTTCTACACAAGTCCATGTAAGTCCTGTACAGGAAGATTGCAGTGAGGCCTTTGTTGGTTTCAAGAATCAACTCAGGGGGTTGATCTTGTACTATGAAATGTATATCTAGTAAAAGTAGACCTAAAGTTCTTTTAGGTCAGCCATTATCAGCCAGGATGTATAGAACCCTGGGGTTCCTCTAGGGTTTTTGAGTAATGTAGCAGGGTGAAAATGTTGACTTAAGCACTCTGAAGCCTCCTGCCATTATACATATCACATATTCCAGGATACTTCAAGTTCCATTCAGAGGCTGTAGGTGGGCAACCCTGGCAGTGCATCATCCTGGGTGGGGCTGCTTTAAGCAGTCAGCTGGCTCCCATTGATGTCATCAATGAAGATGGCAGCACGGGACATCCACCAGCTAAAGTATGTTTCAAAAATCCTTGTATCCCCCAGGTGAATACTACCACCACCACAATAACACTATAATCTAATATACTGCCTATAATCTGGAGGTCTCATCTATCAGTACGAGGCAGCGGCACATTGATGGATCAAGATCTGCCTCTAGTATTTAGGGAGGGCTTGGGGGAGGAGGGGTTGGAACTGCATACAGAAGGTTTTTGGTTTGTTTGTTTTTTTTACCTTAAAGTAGAACTAGGCAAAGCCTTTTTTTTTTTTTTTTTTCGTATTGCAGAGATTTCACTTCCTGCCTCATAGTCAAAAAGGAAGTGAAAGGAAAATCTTGCAAACTAACCAATGGGGTCACCAGGACTAGTGTCCCCATTGGAGGATTTCCCCTCGATTACGTTTCTGGGAACAATCCAAAATGTGGGATTTTCTTTTAATTTCACTTTCAATGATAATGGAAATCGGAAGGGTTATAGTGTTACTAAACCCAGGACCCTGCATTCATTATATATCATCTCCTCCAGCACACACAACGTGGAAGTGCAATTATTTTAGTAAATATAAACTGATAAATACCTTTTCTCATCAGCAGTTAGAGAAGTCTTGTAATAAAAAATGCAGCGCTAAGAAATACAATATTATGATAAAGTGACAAAGTGGTAGGTTTATGCGCCTATAACGTGCTAAATATTGTGATTTAGAAGTGTCGTCAATTACTGACGAGAGATTCAGTGAATGGATAATTGTCACAATGTTATATTTGTGAGATAAGTGGTGCTAAAGCAAAAACGGCAATAATAATCGCAACAATAGGTTATTAGTCCATAGAATAAATTCATCAGATGATGGTGCTCATGACTAGATAATAAGGCATATATGGCAGCATACGCATAGTAAAAAATGATCCTCAAGATGGCCGCCGGCCTGGACACATGGCCTCGGCAGAATAACGTCAGTGCGGCAGGCTCCTTCTGACGTGTTTCGTGCGAAAGCACATTTTCAAAGGGAACCCTTTGAAAACGTGCTTATTATCTGGCTATGGCACTGAGCTTATTTTACGAATACTGCTGACATATATGCCATGATATGTGCCTTACTATTGCTGCTGACATATATGCCATGATATGTGCCTTACTATTGCTGCTGACATATATGCCATGATATGTGCCTTACTATTGCTGCTGACGTATATGCCTATTATTGGCTATGCCACTGAACTGACTTTGCGATTACTGCTGACATATATACCTTGATATATGCCTTGCTATTGGCTGTTACTCATGCCACTGAATTGATTTCATAATACTGCAGTGGGCATCTGATCTATTTTGGTTACTAAGCTGACAACTTAGATCACTGAGCTGTATCTAAGTTTTTGACAACTTAGATCACTGAGCTGTTTTTTTTGGAATTTTATCTATTTTACTGATTGCTTCTGTAGTTAAGCTGCATATTACATATTAAAATACTACACTATCCAAGCACTTTTGTTTGGTGGCCTTTTTTTGAGCCATCTAAGGTGGATGTTTGTCGCTCTGGCTGATCCAGGTGAGAGTGCATAGGAGAAGCTGTCCCCGCATGCTGAGAGGGTCCAAGTTGTGAGGTCTGAAGTGCCTTCCCTGTGTGCAGAGTGTGCCATTGGAGCCCCCTACCCCACCAGTACCCTGATGACCACTAGTACCAGTCTGGATAATTACTATACATGCACAATATATTTGCGCTTCCGCTGAGTGCAAGCACGTTTATTCCCTATCACGGAAATCACAAGCACCATCATCTGATGAATTTCTTCTATGGACTAATAGCCTATTGTTGCGATTTATTATTGCCGTTTTTGCTTTAGCACCACTTATCTCACAAATATAACATTGTGACAATTATCCATTCACTGAATCTCTCGTCCGTAATTGACGACACTTCTAATCACAATATTTAGCACGTTATAGGCGCATAAACCTACCACTTTGTCACTTTATCATTATATTGTATTTCTTAGTGCTGCATTTTTTCATTACATGTTATCTTGAGGATCAAGGGGTTTATCCTTATGCAAGCTGCTGATACACACAGAGCACTCGCTTAATATCTATTTTTAGTTAGAGAAGTCTGGTGACTTCAGCTGAGCACTGGTTAAAGCTTGTAGGAGGAGTTTTCGCTAGGAGGATGCAGAACCCCTGACCTCTGTCTGGACAGTGCTGATTGGCCCTGTGCTGATCACATGCACTCTCCCAAGAACACAAAAAAACCTCTCTAGCAGTACACGCTAAACTGAGCATGTGCAGAAGGGCTTGGTTCAGTCTGTCTTATCTGCATGGACATTTGAACAAGAGGTAGGGCAGAGAAGAAAAGCTCAAACAGCCTTTTTACACAATGCGGAGGATTAACCCCTTAGGTTCCACAGTGAGTATAACCAGCATGATGTACTACATATACAGACTGATTTTACTGTTGTGGGTTTAGTAACTTTAATTTTTCAATAACGGGAGGCAGAGATAGTAATAACAGACAGGTGTTTTAATCCCTCTCCATTCTGTCCAAAACGTAAAAAAAAAAAGTTTTGCCTTTAGTTATACTTAAGATAATAAACCTGTCCTTACAACCACGGTGAGGAGGGAGGTGCTTCAATGTTACGGAAGCATTTTTTCTTCTAAACTTTTCAACTATGATGTTGGTAAGGAGGATTTATAGGAATATATAGATGCTACTTTATTTTCTTTGACTATTGAGTCATTGAACATGAACCTTTTTTTCAAAGAGTTGTGCTAAATGCAAATTGTTAAAAACAAAATTTGGATAGAGTAAGGAAGTGTTATAACCCTTGTCAGTTTTGCCATCTGTGTCCCAAAGAGGGGCTTTTCCTTCAGTTCCTGTCTCCTAGCCAAACAGGAAGTGAGAGGGAATCCCCACATAATGAGGGAATCCTGGGGTATCACCGGAACGAGTGTTTCCATGAAAAGATTTCTCGTCTATTACTGTTCTGGTTTCAGCCCAAAATATGGGTTTTTCTTTTACTTTCATTTTGATGATAACAGTAAACAGGACAAATAGGGTGAATCTCTTTAATGGGAGATATGTATTCTAATCACTCTCCAAATTGCTTTAGTTATGCTTTATGTAATTCTGATCTATCAGGAGCTGTACTTCCAACAAATAGCCTTTCCAAACCTCTGCAATCAAGAATTGGCTTTGTTGGTGTTTATACTGCACCAGGTTTATGGGACCAGTGGTAGCATCAGGAAAAATACATTGCCTTGCTTTAGTGGTATCAGTTACTGAGCTGTCTGGTTATGTGATAAGTTCTGAGTAGGCTGGTAAATATAGGCCAAGTCCCTGAATGTGAATCCTTGAGAACAGCTGTAGTTTATGCAGCAGTGGGAGTGGTAACCTGCTCCGTCAATATCTATTCTCTCATACTCTCATTAAGTCTTGGTCAGGAACAGATAAAACTGAGAATTGCCATGTCTGATAAAGTCAATCCTCCCACTAAGAAAAAAGGTGAGATTTCATTTTTAAACTGGGAAAGTATGCATCATGTGTTGGGTTGGTTGGCTTGTATTCGAAGGTCAAACTGTTAGAATTGCTAATACACACGGTATTGTACATTTTTTTTCCCGTTTTGGCTCTTAAGGCCAGCATTTTCAGTTATTTCTTGCCCGTGTTAGTGTTGGAGTTGCAAAAACAAAACATTTTAGCTGCATTTTGTGCACTTGGTGTTGGAGTCCTTGCTTTAGGGGTGACTTACTAGGCAAATATATTCCGGTATTATGACTGGAGTAAACTTGCCTGTTTTTACTATTTGTGAATGTAGCCTGTTCTTGGAGAGCTGTTGAATGCTTTGTATGTGATCCTTGATCCCCAAATATGTGAATGCAGTTGTCTTAATATAATTTTGTAAGTCAGTGCGGTTTACTTTGTTTGCCAAGGGTAATCACATTCTGGGAACTTTTAATAAAAGGCTTAACAGCCAGGGATAGTGCTGATGTCATTACCCTAAATTTGGCGGTGCTATATCTGGGAAATGACTTGAGTCACTAGGTGGGCAGATCCTGATAGACTAGTTCCCCATCAGACCTGCCTTAGTTTTGATTGAAAATATGACAGTAGGCAGATTTGAAAGCCACTATCGGACTGAAGAGCAGCTATGAATCTGCCCAGTGCTGTGCACTGTCAACAGCAAGGCGGACCTGATGGGGGAACTAGACTTAGTGTTGCTAAACCCACAACAGTAAAATCAGTCTGTACTACAGTAAAGCATGCTTGTTATACTCACTGTGGTACCTAAGGGGTTAATCCTCTGCATTGAGTAAAAGGGCTGTTTTGATCCTGACTTCTCTGATTCTCCCCTTCTTCCACAGTCCCCCTCTTATCTCCTGAGAGACATATAGTGTGGAAACACTGCATATGCTCAGTTTGGTGTGTATTGCTAGAGGTTTTTTTTTTCTTGGGGGGGCGCATGTGATCAGCACAGGGCCAAACCGCACTGTCCAGACAGAGGTTAGGGGTTCTGCATCCTCCTAGAGCAGAATAAAAACCTGCTACAAGCTTTAACGTGCTCTGCTGGACACTAATTGAAGTCACAAGACTGCTCTAACTGCTGATGAGAAAAGGTATTTAGCAGTTTATATTTACTGAAAGAATTGCATTTTCATGTTGTGTGTACTGTGGGAGACCAGATATAGTGAATGCAGGGTCCTGGGTTTAGTAACACTTTAATTTTTGGGGGGGAAACTGGAGCTCCTCTTTAAAAGTCAGCAGCTACAAATACTGTAGCTGCTGACTTAAGATAAGGACACTTACCTGTTCAGGGTTCCAACGATGTCCTCACCCGAGCTGATTCTTCAGTTGGCTTCAGGTACAGACGCCCGCATCTTATGTAAGGGGATCTAGGAGTGAAGCCTTCCGGTTTCCTACTGCACATGCGTGAGCCACGCTGTGCTTTGTAAGTGGTCCCGCAGTCTTCTAGGACCTGTGATGTGTCCAAGAAGGCTGCGGAGGGGCCAAACGTTGTGAATGGAAGTGGGAGCAGGTTCCTGTCAAAACCAGGTACCCAATTTCCCCTCCCCCTCAACCCCAAATGTGACAGTGGAGGGGGGAAGGATGCAAACAAACAAAACTTCCCCTTTTGGGTGAAGTTCTGCTTTAAGTTTTCATCAGGCTCTGGCCCATACATTATAAAACTCATCCATGCACCTGTTAACACAACACATCCCAGTGTTCTCAGTGGTTCTGTGTGAGTATGCTTTCTTTGCAGATGGGTTTCCCAGCAGCTTGTGACATCAGGGCTTAAAACATTAGGATTGAGGCAGCTGCAGCTTTCGTGCACAGAAAGCCTTCACACATTTGAAGTGTCAAGGGTTGCTGAATATCAAACAGCTTCATCCATGGAAAGGGGGGCAAATTAAGCATATCTAGACCCAAAAACAAATGTACTGCATTTTAGCTTACCAGCCCTTAGATGTGGTAGCTGCGTTCATTTTCTTTTTTCAGGTACTTTTATTTTCACCTGGTGCTTCTGCAATTACAACACTTTTGACTTTGTGCTTTTTCCTCCATCTATCTATGGGGAAATCCATGGCTGTCAACTGGCTGTACCTCTGGGCTCTGGTTTATCTACATGACATGATGGATTGATAGTACTAGTAGTTTACACAATAAAGATAAGGTTTTTTTTGCTTGCTTTTCAGCTCACAGGAAGTGACAAGGACACTGCATTTCTGGCAAGCTCATCAGATATATTCTGTACTTGCTGAAAATGTTCTTGGCCTAAAAAGTGGAAAAATAATGGAGCTGCCACATCAAAGGACTGGTAATACATTTTTTTTTTTTTTTTTTGGGGGGGGGGGGGTTAGATGTTCTTTAACTACAAAAAAAGCTACTTCAGTAACTACCAAGTACTTACATTAATGAGGTATTGTAAACTTTCTATGAGTGATGAGGGAGCTGCTTTAATGTAAATGGAAGCATCCATTTTTTGATGACTTTGAGCAGAAGGTAGGCATCGAGAGTTCAGTCGTATATTTCTGTATTGCATTTCTTTTAAGTGGCCTTGGTGTCCTGTGTCTCAGCTGCCGCTGATGAGAGAGTTGATACGGGATGGAAAAATATTCCAAGTGTATCAAGATTCTTGCACCTCTTTGGCTACTACTTATTCTGGCACTGGTTAAAGCAGAAGTATAGCCAAAGCTTTTTTGGCTGTACTTCTATAGATCACAGCAGTGCAGATAGTTCTGCACTCCTGTGACCCCCTTTTTTTCTTTCCTTTTTTTTAAGCTGACGCTGGGCTAAAGCCCACTGTCCTCTGTGTCAGGCTCCTAAAAGATCCTGTCTATATGGTTGGGATCCACCCAGATGCCTGGACTCACAGCTGGCTCAGCCTTTTGGCAAGCCGATGAGAGCCTGAGCCAGCCGCTCCCATCCTCTCCTCAGTCTGGCGCTCCAGTGAGCGCTGCAGGGGCAGAGCAGAGAGCCGGTGATTGGCAATTACCGCTCTCTGCTTGGAGTGGAGGGGAGAACTGTGCTATCTGATCACTCAGTTCGCTTTGCAGAGCTAGTGGGGAACTGATGCTGCATCTGCCCATGTGGATATATATATATTATTTTTTTTTTTCCTGATGCTATTTTTTAAACTCAAGTAGTTGTCTACATTAGTATAGATGAATTGTCTGTAACCTTTTTGTCAACTGATATTATTTATTTATTTTTAAACTTCATATAGTGATTGGTTATTTGATTAAAGTAAAATACAGTTGCTGCACTTGTAGAGTTCTAATGAGGAAAGTGGCAGGATCTGAATTGCTTAAGACATGGTTAACCATTTGGTGTATCTAACCAAAAATGAAACTTTTGTTGCAGAGGAATCCCGAAATCAGATTTTTATCTGAGTGCAGAATTCTGGGAAAATCAGTAAGCCAATTCACACAAGCAGGAAATGGCATTTCCGGGGGTGGGTGGGGGGTGGGGTTAGGACGTTTCATACTTCAATCTGTGTACAGAATGCCTCCAGGTTGCAATATTGCATTGAGTTTTACAGAAAATTATAGCGCTGCACATTGAACAGTAAAGATCATTTTTTAAAAATGTTATATTACAATATACAGTGGGGCAAAAAAGTATTTAGTCAGCCACCAATTGTGCAAGTTCTCCCACTTAAAAAGATGAGAGGCCATGAGATGAAAAAAGATGAGAGGCCATCATAGGTAGACCTCAACTATGAGAGACCAAATGAGAAAAAAAATCCAGATAATCACATTGGCTGATTTGGAAAGAATTTATTTGCAAATTATGGTGGAAAATAAGTATTTGGTCAATATCAAAAGTTCATCTCAATACTTTGTTATATATCCTTTGTTGGCAATGACAGAGGTCAAACGTTTCCTGTAAGTCTTCACAAGGTTGGCACACACTGTTGCTGGTATGTTGGCCCATTCCTCCATACAGATCTCCTCTAGAGCAGTGATGTTTTGGGGCTGTCGCTGGGCAACATGGACTTTCAACTCCCTCCAAAGGTTTTCTATGGGGTTGAGATCTGGAGACTGGCTAGGCCACTCCAGGGCCTTGAAATGGTTCTTACGAAGCCACTCCTTCGTTGCCCGGGCGGTATGTTTGGGATCATTGTCATGTTGGAAGACCCAACCACGTTTCACCTTCAATGCCCTTGCTGATGGAAGGAGGTTTGCACTCAAAATCTCATGATACATGGCCCCATTCATTCTGTCCTGTACATGGATCAGTCGTCCTGGTCCCTTTGCGGAGAAACAGCCCCAAAGCATGATGTTGCCACCCCCATGCTTCACAGTAGGTATGATGTTCTTTGGATGCAACTCAGCATTCTCTCTCCTCCAAACACGACGAGTTGTGTTTCTACCAAACAGATCTATTTTAGTTTCATCTAACCATATGACATTCTCCCAATCCTCTTCTGGATCATCCAAATGCTCTCTAGCAAACTTCAGATGGGCCCGGACATGTACTGGCTTAAGCAGGGGGACACGTCTGGCACTGCAGGATCTGAGTCTCTGGTGGCGTAGTGTGTTACTGATGGTAACCTTTGTTACGTTGGTCCCAGCTCTCTGCAGGTCATTCACTAGGTCCCACCGTGTGGTCCTGGGATTTTTGCTCACCATTCTTGTGATCATTTTGACCCGACGTGGTGAGACCTTGCGTGGAGCCCCAGATCGAGGCCTCTCATCTTTTTAAGTGGGAGAACTTGCACAATTGGTGGCTGACTAAATACTTTTTTGCCCCACTGTAGCGTGTGTTGAATCTGTATATGCTCTTCTTTTTGTTATACCTGTGTTTTTATAGTGCAATTTTAATAAAAAAAAAAAATATATATATATATATATATATATATATATATATATATATATATATATATAATAATTTTTTTTTTTTTCTGCCCTTTCCAAAATCTTCAGGCCAGTTGCATGATGTGCAGGGTCCTCTTGCCCTCTTCTCCAGCATTGGTTGACCCTCAGGCTCCGTTCATACGTAGGCATTGTGCATTGCAGACAGAATCCCACGATCCCAAATCACTTTTCAGACCTGATGAGTCGGTACCACAGTTGTTCATTCATTTACAATGGTACCTAAAACGCTGTGCGATTCTGCTGTGATTGTTACGTGATAAAACCTTGTCACCCAAAAAGGAGCAGGAGCTGTTTGAGCCATTGAAGCACGATTTATTGTGCCAGAATCGCACAGCCATTTAGGTGCCATTAAAAGTGATTGGCACCTGAACAAGCGTGGTTTGACTTGTCAGTTTTGCAGAACTTTTTGGCATCACTGCCAGAATCTCGGCAGTTCTGCCTTCGATACAAAAACGCCTAGATGTGAATGGAGTCTCAGTGAGAGAGTGGCATTGATATAACAATGTCCGCACTGCTTTCTGCAGCATTGTGCTGTTGGTGGTGGGAGCAGTGATGAAGTTTCACTTTGTACTTGGATTTGCAATGGTGGGTTACAGAATGGTATTTGCTACGGCAAGATATTTAGGTTTGGATAGCCCTAGAGAACCAGGAGTGCTATTCGAGGGCTTTTGATAGTGCTGCAACTTTAGTGCTATAGAGGCTATACATTTACTATTGATACTTGAACGTAATATTTTTTTCATCCTTTGTATATTACAGGGGATGGCCCTAGCAAGAAGATTGCAAAACATAAAGCTGCAGAATCCGCTTTGAACATATTAAGAGGAGATGCCACTCTAAAGTGAGATATGATATAACGTACATATTTGCAAGTTTGTCTAACAAAATAAAAATTCTTTATCGCTTGTAAAACAGTCTGTTCTAGCTCTCTGATCTTATGGACCCACTTTTGTGAAGAAGTCAGTAAGGTACTAAATAGCATTGTTAGTCTAAATATATGCAAAACATTGCCTGAAGCAGTTTTATTTCTGTATGCAGTGTTTTTGGAAGTTTCTTGTGCTTCTAATGCTTATGTGACAAGGAATGTGATCCCCAAAGACTTCTGTTATATGACGTGGGGTATACCTGCAACCTTTTTCCCTATCGAAAATAACCCGTATGACCTAAGCTCAAGATAGGGTAAGGGTAACACATTGTAGCAGGTGAATCACAAGCAAAACCCTCAACCTCTGTAAGGTCCCTCAAAATGCACTTTGCTATTACCACTGTCTGTTGGGTCTGGTCTGAGTGCCAATTTGGAGCACACATTTCCAAAGGGGATATATAGCCTCAAGGAGAGAATGGCACGATGAAATGACACTTTATTCAAGCTTCAAGTAAGCTTTGTGTTTTTTGTTTACCAGAGGGCACTGGCCTCAAGAGAGGGTTATGCAAAAGTGATTTAGATGAGTGATAAAGGAATGTCTAGGAAAGGAGGGTCTAGTTCAGTCATCTGTGAGAGTGAGACAGAAAACTGGTAAAACAAATGTGAAGATGTTTACTAACCTCCAGAACCAGTGCCTTTTTCAATATATATAATATACATTATTATTTTTTTTTTAATATCTTGATTTTCACTTTTGCATGTTTGTCAATTAGCTTGCCTATGACAGAACCCATTACACGTGATGTATCCAAGCAAACTGCTACTCAAGCTCAAGAAAATCCTATTGGTTCACTTCAGGTATTGTTTTTCTTAACATACCATTTTTATGAACCTGTACTATATGCATACCAGTACTGCTCTCTGTTTGCTAGCAGGCCCTCCAGAGCACACCTGCACACTGTATCTCTATAAAGTCCTGAAGCTTTAGAATCTAGGCTCCATTGACGTGTGGATTGAGGGAGAAGGTTTGTCAATGATTAGTTCTTCAGAAAAGTTCTAAGGTTCTGTGGATGGCTGTCTAGTACAATTAGTTACACATCTGCACCTTAACGTCCCTGCACTTCTACATGTGTTTTTGTTTTGCCATAGGTTGCCAAAATATTATTTTTGAGTCTGTTCACACCAGATGCAGCAGGGCTGCTCTGGTAGCTATTTGCATTGCAGCCCCAGTGCATAGACAGGGCAAAATGCCTTGCTTCCTATATTGTCAGTTCACGTGACAGCATTCCTGTGGGTTGTACAGAATTTTTTTTTTTTTTTTTACAGAACAGCAGGTTTCATCATGAACCAGTCAAATACTGCCGCGGTGAATACAACTCCTATCAAAATGTCACTGGTGACATTTCAATAAAGTGCTGTGGGAAAAAAAAAACCAAAGACCACAACAGTGGTCGGCATGGCACCGCTCGCTGCTAAGAACAGGCCCTTAATGTTCTGTGAATAAATTTGTCTGTGTGATGAAAGTCCTTGTATACTGAATTTGTTTTTAAAATAAAATCCATCTTTCTATAGGAGCTTTCTGTACAAAAAGGATGGAGACTGCCTGAGTATTTTGTATCGCAGGAAGCAGGACCGGCTCATAAGAGGGAGTTCACCTTGTCCTGTAGAGTGGAAACTTTTGTAGAAACTGGTAAGTTAACTGGACTGAATTTGGACTTGTACCGTTATCACATTTGTATAGCTATACATGTAAAATATTGACATTGGGGGATTTATTCTTCATTAGATCACTGCAGATTTACTGGTGAAATTGTGCAATATAGTTTGTTGTAAGTGAAGTCTTTTTACACCTTTGTCATTGGTGTTCAGTAACTAATACCATGCAGAAATCTTTCATGACTTCTAGTGCAAGTGATGGCCCTCTGTTATAGGAGTCATATAAGATCACTAAACTCAAGCATTTTGGTTACCTAGTGGTCTCTTCATATAGCTTTACGTGATCAATGACCCTTCCAGGCCCTATGAAGCACTGAATCCCAGATTACTCTAAAGGCAATTGCAGCAATTTTATACTTGTCCGTTGAGCATTAAAACCATCCATATGAGAGATGAACCAATAGGATGGCACAAGAGGACTGGTTCAGCACTTTGATTCTATTAAAAAGTGCTCAAACACTTATGTACTGTTTGTCCTGGTTTCATTATCCTTAAAGGTTCTTTGACAATAGGTTCTCTGTAGTTTTCATAGATTTGCTAAAACCTGAAAGATTGCCCAGTATGGAAGTAGAAGAAGGTTCTAAAATGAGAAGCTGTTGAGGTCTCCTAATGCAATAAACCTTTTTCATTGTACGAAAAGCATCTAATATTCTCTTCAACATGCAATTGAGACAGCACAATTAAAGTGGTTGTAACCCTTTGAAATCAAGAATGAACAGAGCAGTATCACTCTAGTGTGTACTAACCTCAATCCAGAGAAGAGTGTGATTTCTGTCTTTATCTTCCTTCTGCTATCTGCATTATTCACTTCTGACAGGTTATCCTGGAAACATAGAATCTCAGGAAATGCCCCATCCCTCCCTTTCCAGCTCGCAGAAGCTGATTGACAGCCTTAACTGTGTTGGTTTCCCTATAAGACTGTGTATGGGGGTGGATGGGTGCTCTTTCCTTCCACTCAGGTCTCAAATTACACTCCGCTGTTTCTGTGCTATGCAGTGTTTGAGATCAAATTCAAGATGTGAAATAGCCTTTCATCTGTGTTTTTTAAAAAAAAGGTTCCATTGAAGAGAGGACTGCAGATAAACGGACTCAACCTATGTATGGGAGGTTTGTTTCATCTCTGTGTAGCTGATTTACTAAAGGCAAATAGACTGTGCAGTTTTCAAGTGCAGTTGCTCCAGAGCTTTGTAAATTAGATAAATCTTCATTTTGCAAAGAATACCCAATCACATGCAAAGAAATAAAAAAAAAAAAAAAACAACATTTTTGTTTGCACGATTGGATGACAGAAGTTAGCAGAGCTTCACCTCATTTTCTAAGCTCTGGAGCAAACTGCATTTGCAAAGTGCACAGTCATTGCCTTGAGTAAATCAACCTCTGTGTGTCACCTGAGGCTTGCCACTTCATTGGGTATATATTCAAGGATTTACAACCACTTTAGTACAGGGTGACGTGAGGAAGATTGTTTAATGTAATGTTTGTGTTTTCATATGTATGACCGTTAGCTTTTGGTGTTCCCAAAATTTATTTCGGTATGTCATTAATTTGTAGATACATTATGCTACGGATTAGTAACCTGGTAGCACGAATATATTTAAATATTTTATGTGATGGTCTCTGGACTCTGATCTCAGGGAAAGGGTTGCCATTGATGCAGTTGGCATGCAGTGCCACCATTAAATACATTTGATTTATTCTTTTCTTTGCAGGTTCAGGCACATCAAAGAAAGTGGCTAAGAGGATAGCAGCAGAGAAGTTATTGGCTAAACTGCGAAGCATTCCCACTGATAATCTCAATATCTCATTGGTAGGTGTGACAATATATGGTAAGCTGAAATATCCTGTACATTCGAAAGAAAAAAAAAAATCAAAAGGAAACAGTTGGTATACATTGACCAGGGAACCTTTCTGTCCTAATATATAAAAGTGCCAGGTCTTCAGACATGAACTTTTGCTGGAGAGCTGCTTCAGCACATATTAATGCAAAGTTCCACAACTCACTGTGAGTTGGAGTGGTTCATGGCAGAGGCCTCTCAACAAACTTGGATATTGGCTATTGGATATTTGTGTATGTTCTGCCATAAGAGAAATCCCTTTGCTTCCATTATATTTCATACAAATCAATTCAAGTTTCAGATTTAAAGTGGCACTAAACCTCCAGCCTCCTTGTAACGTCCTCCCATGAGCTACAGAATCTGTCCCCCTCATCCTTCTGTATGTTTAAATGAGCAGTGCTCTTTAGTTGTGGTTGCTCTGTGCAGTGCTTTGTGTACTGCAGATTCCTGGACATAGTCTATACTTTGTCCATCTTGGGAGCAAGCAAGTGAGGGTGGCTATGTACCTACATACATTGGCACTGGAAAACGAACGCAGCAACCCTCTAACAAGATAAGATCACAGCAGCAAAAAAACAAATCTCTTGCTCAGAGCAAATTAGGTATTTTTGAGTTAGTAATACATACATACATATATAGAATTTTTGTTTAAAACAAGACTTTAGTGTCACTTTGAGTGAAAATAGATCAGATCAGCCATGCATAATGAAATGAATTGGCCCTAACTTCTCGAAAGACTTGTGCTCGATGAGGAATCCAACTAGGAGATCACTAAAGGAAACCTATCATTGCAGATTATCAATGACCGCTTCCATTAATTGCTTCAAAAATGGTAGCTGACTGTCCTTCTGAAAGGTACTTCAGATATTGTCTGAACAAGTATTGACATGAAGTAATTCCCTAACCAAAAGTGTTATTAAACCTACAACAGTAAAATCAGTCTGTGTATGCAGTAGAAGTATACATGTTATACTCCCTGTGGAACCTAAGTGGTTATTCCTCCGCATTGTGTATATGGATGTTTGAACCTGTGTTCTCGGAGCCTCCCCTTCTTCCATTGTCCCCAATCCATCTGCTGATAGAACAAAGCCTTGGGAGCAAGCTGCACATGCCCAGTTTGGTGTGTATCACTAGGGTGTTTTTCTTGGGAGTGCATGTGATCAGCACTGTCCAGACAGAGGGTCAGGGGTTATGCAGCCTCATAGTATAACCAGAGGAGAATGAAAACTCCCCTTACCAGCTTTAACCAGTACTCTGATGGACACTGATAGAAGTCACAAGACTGCTCTAACTACTGGTGAGAAAATGTATTTAGCAGTTTTTATTTGCTAAAATAATTGCATTTTCATGTTCTGTGTACTGTGGGAGACCAGACATAGTGAATGCAGGGTCCTGGGTTTAGTAACACTTTAAGTTTGCATCTGCCAGCAATGAACATAATTTTTAGATAAAGGGTATCCTTCAAGTTGTATCCCTAAGCTGTGGGGCTCATTTTTAGATAGCTTTAGGGCTCGTTCACACTAGGCTGTTTTGCCAACGCTTGCCAAACGCCCCTATAGCGTTTGGCAAGCGTTGGTCCGGCGTTTGCGGAGCGTTATTAACGTTCCGCAAACGCCGCATGCGCGGTTTAGCGGAGGATGCTAGGCGTTTGCTAAGCGTTAATAACGCCCCACAAACGCCTATAATGCAGTTTGAGTGGTGTTACCGCTCCGCAAACGCCCCGCAACCGCGTCGCAACCGCACCGCAAACGCCGGCCGGGCGTTTGCGGAGCAGCACCATGGACAAGAATAGGAGGCTTCAAAGCCTCCTGACTCTTCCAGAGGCGTCCGTTTTGACGCAACGCGACGCAAACGCTCCCGTTAGGACAGCACCATGTGCTGTAATGTGCAGAATTGGCAGAGGCGTTTGGGAAGCGGTAAAAACGCTTACCAAACGCCTCTCTGCCGCCTGCACACAACGCTAGTGTGAACGTAGCCTTACTCTGCATTCTACAATGCAAACTAACAAAAAAAAAACAATGGCATCAGAGAACCTTTTATACTTGCATGCATTGTTGTGATAAAATCTAACTTGCTGTATGTTGGATACATTGTGGAATTGGTTATAGTGTACACACCTTTTTTTTTTTTTTAACCTTTTTACCCCTGAGGGCCATTGAAGTTTTCATGCTCAAGGAACCCCGCTAAAAAGTATTATACTTACAGCTCGTTACTTCAGTATGATCATTAGTTTGAAGAATGTTTATTTTAAATAAAAAGAATAACGTGGAGTACCTAGGGTATTTGCCACTCAAAGATAATTCTGTTGCCAAAATAATGCAGCAGTGAATCCTTCATTGGTAGTTAGTGGAAATATTTAATTTCTGTTTGGATTGGGGGAGGGCATATATATCTAGCAGCTAATAATTAGTTGGGTAGTCTTGTCTTCATTATACAATACTTTGACCACTCGTTCCCAAGGCCAAATCACTTTGCTGTCTGGGTGTATTGTCCATTAATGGTAAATCCAGCTCTGTAGTAGTCGTGCTAGCATGTAAAATATCACCATGCTAGGAAATGCAGGGTATTTTATGCAGTTAGAGCCCACACAGCTAAGATTGCTTTGAGGCTTAGATTGAAGAGAACCTATTACTGAGCTTTCTGATAAAGGTTGAGTCACTGCTCTGTGCTCTGATGACTCAAGCCTAACTGAAGTTAAAAATAAAAGATAATCAGGTACAGTCCTCCTTTTTTTGTGGAAGAGACAGTTTTTTAGCATATATACTCGGTCTATTCCTGCACCTGTAAAATACAGAGAATTAAGCCAGGTGGCAAGGCCCAATAATAGACCTAGGGAAAGATATTGATAGACGGAGTGTCAAGGGGACCTACCTACATTGAAGGGCACACTACCGGCATACTTACACATTATAGTAATACTTCCAGGGACCTAGATTTAGTTTGGACTAAAAGACTTCTTTCAGTACAGCTGAAATTATCATGCTTTACATATGAAAATGAGCAAAGAATGCCATCTACTAGATAGACTGAATGATGTGCAGTATTTTCATATCTACCTAAGAATTTTAAATTGGCAATTTTTAAGCCTGGACCATAATATTTAAAAAGTACAAAAACCTTTGTACATATGCTTGAACATGCTTAAGTGTAACAACATAAGGCTATAGGCTCTCCGGGGACTCTCCCTCCTCATTGGCTGAGACCGCAGTGGGAGACTTTGCTTTCATTCACTGCCAGTGAGCCAATGAGGGAAGAGATGGGATAGGGCCGAGCCGTAGCTTTGTGTGAATGGACACGCAGCGCAGCGGCTTGGGAGTGAGCCTGCTTGGGTGCCCCCATAGCAAGCTGCTTGCTCTGGGGCCACATGGCAGGAGAAAGGGTCCAGGAGCTCCAGCAAGGGACCTGAGGAGGATTGAGGCTGCTCTGTGAAAAACCATTGCACAGACCAAGTAAGTATAACATGTTTGTTTTTTAATTAATTTATTAATTTTTTTAAAGTGCCTTTTAATAAATAATTTAAGTGTTCTTTTTAAACAGGAACCAACATAGGTCTCACATATGAAGAGGTTTTGCAAAGCATTCTGGTTGTCCGCTTTTATTTTCTAGCTTTGGAAAATTGGGTATGGGTTCTGTGATGAGCACCTTGTAAGCAAAGACTGGAGTGTAAAAAAATTGTTGAATATTTTGATCATTACAGAAAAAGGGGATTGTAAATAACACTGGTTGTACCTGGGACAAGCTGAAGAATTCACCTGGAGAAAAAATAAACATGCTGAAAAGAAGCCCACTAAGTATTCCTAACACAGATTATGTGAAGATGTTGACAGAGGTGGCAGAAGAGCAAGACATCCGTGTGTCCTACTTGGATATTGGTAAGTGTTTTATACATGGTGTATGAACATCTCATTTTCTTAATGAACGCACCATTTGGTTTAGTGCCAAGTTCCAAAGATACATCTACATGTAAGCCATTTGCTTGTGAATATTTGACATGTCAATGTTTACCGTTCATGTTCTAAATCACTATTTTTGGTTGCAGGCAGTTTTGTTATGTATTCTGGAATACATTATAGCTTTAGATTCCCAGACTAAATTACGTTCTAGCAGCTTGGTCTATGTAGTGTTCCCCTTCTTCAACAGCTTATTATTGCTTTGAATGAACCTGTCAAATATTTAAATATGAGGTCCTGCTGATTACCTTTGCTGGTCTGAAAACAGTCTTCAGTGTGCCTTTTTGCAACTAGTTTTTGTTACTAGGGACCCTGGATTTCAAGACTAATATCTATCAACTGCCTTTCCCCAGTTCAGTGACAGGGCCCTCTATTGGCCATTGAGGTAGGATAGTAGATAGCAGGGCTTGGCTGTAAAGTCTGAGAAGTAAGGCCTTTGGTATCAAAGTTTTGGAGGTGTACAGAGGATTTTCCAGTTTACAAACCCAGTAAAATGTATCTTGTATCTTTTAGCAAAAGCTTAACATTTTGAAGTAAACATAGTGGACTACATGCCAATGTTTAAATGGCCTGTGATGTTCAATTTCCCTATGTGCTGCTGCAAGTAAAAATTCACCGGACATTAAAATGGAGTTTCACCTGGGGGAAAAAAAAAAGTCAGCAGCTACTAAAACTGTAGCTGCTGACTTTTAAAATACAGCCACTTACCTGTCCCGGGGTCCAGCGGTGTCTTCACCGCCGCTGGTTTCACCGGCCGTCTTCTCTCCCTGGCATCGGCATCTTCAGTGTGGGCACCCGGCTGTGACCGCTTGCGGCTTCACAGCCAGGTGCCCACTGCACATGCATGAGAAGCGCTGCGCTTTGTGAATGGCCTGTAGTCTTCTGGGACCTGTCACTCCTTAATGGGGAGCGGAGGACAAAGGCTTAAAGTGGAACTTCCCCTTTTGGGTGGAGCTCCGCTTTAATGCCTCCACTTTAGTTCACAGATGAGAACATAAAATATTCAATCAGTTAAAGACTCAAAAACAACACACTGAAATTGACGTTTCACCTGGCTGCCTGCTACAACATTTGCAAATAGGGCTTGTCTCCATTTTAAAATTATACTGCAATTTTTAGGAGTAGGTTGGTAACTCTGATATTGGCAGAATGTATAACTTTGGACTGGAGATCTTGCTGATGGAATCCTTGACGTGATTAGGGCATCTGAAAGAACTCTGAAGGTAAAACGAGAGGGAGAGGTTCTGTAATTCTTACCTCAGGAAGTTGATAGAGGTCTGTAGTGGTGGTGGTATCCCATAAAAGCACCCTCAAGCTCTAACTATCTTTAGTTGTGGATGCTTTCCCCTAGTTCTTTGTTTTGTTTTTTTTCCTGCTTGCTGTAAAGGTGTCTGACATCAGCAGGTTCCTTTTGTTCCTTTTTGCCTGAGAGTTGCTTAGTCTTTTGATTCTTGCTCACTAAGCATCTCTCAGGCAGAAGAAAGCTTCCAACATGTCCTGTGGAATTACGGAAGTCAATGACGTCAATATACTTTGCAAAAAAAAACCAAAATTTGGCTTTTTTTTTGTGTTCTAGTTTTTACACTAGATCACCAATGTTGCTAGAGTGCACTTTATATGATTGTAATTAGAGATTCACCCTCGACAGCTTTCTTTTCAGCTTTAATGTCTGTGCCTGTCCAGTTACACAAGCTTAAAAACTGCCTATTTTTTATCTGTTCTGACACGAGTTGTGAATGCAAGAGAATTGTTGTTCACCTCTGATATGGACAAAAGTTTATATGAATGGCAGCCTAATGAAGGGAATCTTGTTAAACAGCTCAACTGTTTGCTCTCCAGTGGACAGAAGGATACAGTTGTTTGGTTGCACTCCTGTGCATCCAGGGCATGCTTTCCTAAAGTGGAGCTACACTGCATCTGAGCACCACAAACCAAAAGCACTATTTAATTCATTTTTAATATTCAAAGCAAACTTGCCCATCCATCCATGTCTCATGGATTGTGCTGGGAAATCACTTAGATAAGCACCCCCTAACATTTTTGGCCGTGGCCATCTTGAGTAAGAGCAGATGATTCTTGTAGCAATTACTTCCTGCAATCCATCTGCCCTTAGCTCAGGCATACAGTGCTTAGCTTACATGTGCTTAGCGGAGAAAACCCTTCCTCCCCACCTGAAGACTCCTGGGATGTATGACATTTGTCCAGGCATGGAAATTAGGAAGTGGCTAAAAAATGTAAACCGTTTTTTAAAACAAGTAAATATGAAATACTTTCCTATCTATTTACTAATGCTAGCAGCATAGGGATTCAAAATAGCCAATGTTGATTTACGCAATGATCCACTTTAAGCCCTGAGTCTTGTTTTCTCTTTAGTCTTGTACGAATATACAATTTTTACCTTTCTGCTAGTGGAAATCCACGTTTTGCCCTCAGAGTACTCTATACTAGTATAACTGCATAATAGACGCAGCTCTTATCACAAGCGTTCTCACACTAGTGACTCCTAAGAATGGAGGTCTGTTAGACTGGGGTGCACTGAGCACTACCAATTAGACCGTTCAGTAATGTTTACACCCATTGCACAAGTGCGATAACATGAAAGTAAATGTTATGGAAGACTATGAAAATGGAGCTTATTACTAGGTGAACATTTGTCTAACCAAATATTTATTTCTGTGGCTTAATTGGGCTTTAAACTCTGATAGATGTGAACAAAGGTTTTCCAGTAAATGGTCACTGCTGCTAATTTTGAAGGTGGTTAAAGAAAATTTGTCTAGGCATATGTTAAGGTTACAGAGCTCGGTGTCCATGAAAAAGCATTCATTTAATTAGGGTGTTTAATGTCTTTACAGCGTAGTTCCAGTCACACTTTAAAAAAATCAGTCAGCAGCTACAAAAACAGCCACTCACCTGTCCTGCGACCCCGCATTGTCCTCCCCGCAGCTTGTTTCACCGACTGTCCTGTGTTCCCAGTGCCAGCATCTTCAGTGTGGGCACCCAGCTGTGACGGCTTGTGGCTTCGCGGTCGGTGCCCACTGTGCATACGCAAGAAGTGCTGCACTTTCTGAATGGTCCCGCAGTCCTCCGGGACCTGTCACGTGTTCCAGAAGACTGCGGGGAGGGAAGGGAGAGGACAACTTTTACTTCCGATCGCTTAGGCGATCGTAGCTGAAGTGGTAGCAGGTACCTGTTGATTTCAGGTATCTGCTCTCCCCACAGGTACCAATCCTTAGAGGAGCAGGGGACCAGTCCTTAAAGCGGAACTTCCCCTTTGGGTGGAGCTGCTCTTTAAAACTGAACTCCAGACAGGATTAAAAACCCAATTCATTGCAGTTATGTATTCTTTTTAAAAATGATAAACTATTTCTTTCACCCATTGAGGCACACATGAACCATACTATCAAGGTATACTGCCTCTTTCAGTAGGATAGGACACCTGACAGGACAAGAAATCTGTAAGCCAGCCAAGGATAAGCCCCCTTCTACAATATCCTTTGTGAATAATAACTGCAGAGAGTGTAAGCATGCTCCCATGCATCCCCCTGCAGATCCATCTCTGCTCTTTCTGAGGCCTTAGAACAACTTTTGACTTTGAATCCTCCAGTGCCTGTGATGAGGCTCCAGTCTCCTGTCACAGTTTACAAGAGATCATTTCGGCTTATTGATGCAGTCTCAGTACCCTGTTTGTCTCCAACCTTGGTCTTTTAGAACCTCTTTAACTGCTTTCCTTAGACTGTATTGTATTGTAACTGTAATGTCTACCTTCATGTTGTAAAGCGCTGTGCACACTGTTGGTTCTATCTAAATCCTGTATAATTATAACTGCAGAGGTCTTTTCACTACACACACCCTGGTCCCATTTTAAGAGTGCTGGAACTATCCCCTTTTTGAGAGGTAATTTTTCAACTAGTGGTTCATATTCTCTGGATCTGTTAGTTCTCAAACCTAGGTGTGACTCAAGAGTCTGCTTTGCAGGGGAAGAATGTCAGAGGAGAACCTAAGTTTCCCTGGGCTGCCTGCGGGCAGAACAAACTAGTCTCCTGCTGCAGTTATCCATCAGGGACAGGTGATGCCTTGAGAAATTTAATCCGACTTGTTCAACCTGGGGTAGGTCCTTCCCCATTGTCTGATCTGTAAATACAAGAATGGGGCCTTTCTGGCACTACTCCCTGTTCTATATTCACTTGTCCTGATAAGACTGCTCTCCTTCATGCCTCAGATCCTACAGTTTCATTGGATCTGAGGAGTCTGGAGCATTTCGAGCCTATTTGACTCTGCAACTCAGGGCTTTTTCTGGGCTTCTTGTTTTATGTCCACCCCTCAGCTGGAGTGCTTTTGGAAGTCCCAATTTTTATATAATTCCTGCACCCTCAATGGGACGAAAAAAGAAAAATAGGATTTTTGTACTCCCTTACTGTCTTACCTTCGAGTCCATTGAGGTACCCCTCTGTTTTTTATGATCTTGCTGCTTTCTACAAACTGAGCATGCTAGGTAGAAAAGTAGTTACGCTGAGCTATCGTACAGGTTATTTTGTTTGCCAGTGTCTGATTCTCCTGTGGCAGTATAACTACAATATGTGACATCTGTGTCCCTTAATGGACTTCCCAAGAAAATGTTATGACTAGAACAAAAATCCTTTTCCCAATTTATTTATCTACTGTAGGCAAATTTGACTTTATCTCTGACCTTAGTAACTCCCCTTAACTTGGATCAAGAGATATAGTAAGAGGAACAAATCGGGTTCTGTTGCGTACTCGTATGCAGATGAGTAACATGCTGCCTAGAGGAGAGATGAGCTTGTCCCTCTACTTCTCTTCTATTCTATTGTCCTTTCATAAGCTGGGACCATAGGAAGACAAAAAGGAGTTCCAAACCAAAAACAAATGAATCCAAGATCATTTTAATCTTGTGAATAAGTCCTATAAAACCAGCAAATGCATTTTGGGAGTAGCACCATTCATTCACCAGGGCTCAACACAGGATAATTCTTGGGTTAACTCAGAGAAACATTGATCTCACAAATCTGTATTAGACTCTGTCATCCATCTTAAGTTTGGTGATCCTTTCTGTATTCCTATGGTTTGAGCTGCTGTCAGTAGCTCATTGAGAGAATCATTGGAAGTCAGCTCAAAACTGAAGATTGGACAAACGTTCATATCCTTCAGCTGATAAAACTGCTGGCATGTATGTATTTTGACTGTAATATGCAGTTTGTTTACTAAATGGGTAGCCATATGTGTTCTAGTATATTTACTATGAAAATTGATCTTTAGTATACTACTTCCCAATAAAGCCATTTCCCCACTACAGTCCTTTATATACCTGGTAAATGTAATGGTAACTTTTTTTTTTTTTTTTTTCTCCAGAGGAACTTAGTGTCAATGGACAGTTCCAGTGTCTTGCAGAGCTCTCCACCAGTCCAGTCACTGTATGCCATGGAACAGGTCTTTCTTGTGGCAACGCTCACAATGATGCTGCCCATAATGCTTTACAATATCTCAGAATCATGGCGGGAAGAAAATGAAAGAGAGGAGATTAATCTGGTCACGTCTTTTACCTCCCCTAATAAATATAAACAAACATGGCTGTACCAAAAGTGGAAGGTACCTTTTTGTGAACATGGTATGTAATGAATCCCAAGTATTAACTGTCATATTATGCTTTTCAGTTCCTGAGAACCCAAATGCGGTATGAATTCTTGCTTTGTTTTAAAATGTAATCAAATTGAAAGAAATGTGCACACTTGATTTAAGAGGAGAACATATCTGGTCGACAGATTATTTAAAGGACCTGTCTACTCAAACTATTTTAACTTTTTTTTTTTTTTTTTTTTAAATAAACTTTCTTCAGTATTTGAAAATTTGACTTGTGTATTTCAGATAAGCTGCCTCTTTTTTTTTTTTTTTTTTTTTTTTTTTTTTTTTTTTTTTTATCCAGTGGCCATAGGGGGAAGATGCTGTTTTCTAACCACCTGGATCCTGGGCTTATATAAGAATCTGAATATTCAGTCATTTCTATTAAATGGTTACATTTGCTGCTTTTAGCTTGCTTACTCTGGGCTTGACTGTTGTAATTTCAAATCTTATTGAACTTGGCTCACTTTTTTTTTTAAATACTTGGCAACTGTTGATCAAACAGAGACTAAGATGGCAGCTTCCTTAGCTGTAAAGGATAGGAGAGTTTAGTTCTGCTTTAAAGCGGAACCAAACCCACCAATTTTAATCAAAACTAAACTTTCCTATCCTTTAAAGCCAAGGAAGCTGCCATCCTGGATTTTGTTTGATCTGCAGTTACCATGGTGCTGTACATGTGATCAGTTATGAAGCCAGCCATTTGATGGCTTGACAGTTCGGTTGGGAGCACAAGCAAATGTAACGGTTATCGTTCCATGGCATACCTTGAAAGTAACGATTATGGGAAACAGTTAAATCAGTGGCTTTAATTCTGCTTTGTTTCCCAGAAGAGTTACATTTCATGTCTCTGATAATTGTCAAGGTTGCCAGCATGCTTATGGCCGCTCTCAACTGAACTTTCAAGCCTTCAAATGAGTGGTGGCATAGCTGATCATCCCACAAGGCACAAGTGTGAATGAGCCCTCGTCCTATTGTGTTGGCCTTCTGAATGGAGTTCACTGTCTCCTGACGTCTACGTGTATGTGAACACCAATCCTACTAGTCCACATGTTTTGCCTCATGCTTCACTGTATACAGTGGGTTTTGTTTTTTTTTTCAGCAAATTGATTTTTTTGTGAATCCATTGAGAAGTTTCTCGCCTGTAAATCCAGCCAGTAACGGCACTTCCTCATTGAAGGCTAACTGTGCTAAGCAAGTACCTCTCAAAACAGCAGCTGTTCTCTCTGCCTGCCATGTGTGCAACTTCAGTTGGCCATTGGGATGCTTATTATGCTTACATTCTGAAAAAGATTTGGTCTTGCACCACTTTTCAATGGTAAACTTGGTTCGGGGATCTGTTTTGACACTACTTATGTGGACTTGTCAATGATGCTTTTGTACACATGCAGTCCAGTGCAGAAAACTAAACCATAGGATTCTCCATCCCACACAAAATGTAAGCAGATAACTATGGAGCAGGAAAGGTGGCAGTGATGTGTTTGGGTTGGCAATTGTCAGCAACAGTCTAAAATGAGCTATGTGCAGGTACTATGCAGATGTAAAGGTATTTTTCCTGCTGGCCTGTTTAATGAGTTGTCATCCTTTGGGGGGCTGACAGGACTTCTCTCGCCTGTTACTGTTACCTATTTCCTGGCACTGCTGAATTGCCCTGTGCATTTGGGCAGCCTGTGCTTGATAAAGGAACCATGAAGCTGCACTGCAAATAACTTTTATCAATACTTATCTATGTACTTGTGTTAGGCGACTTCTATAATTGAAAACCATGTTCTATTGAGTGGACATCTCCTTTAACAGCATGTAATTGCAATTTAACTGTGTGAATGGTGGCCTTTTTTAAAAATAAAATACATTTTAAAGAAACCTGAATGTGCATAGTGTTATTTCTGGGAAATCTAGAACTTGCTGTGTTGGCGTATGAAGTGGTGTCTACCTATAGGGCCTGTTTTCTACATGTGGATTGTGCAAATCTATTCAAATCTGTGGGATGCAAAACTGGAGATTATGCAGAATCCATTGACAGGTGCATCTGCCCTCCAAAGCATCTAAAACCGATGTCGTCAGCACAAGACAAAAGCCAGTGGACACAGGTTAATAATTTTGTAAATTTTTTTAAAATACATTTAAAACCAGTATAAATACAATAAACTCTTTGGTGTGTCAGGTATGTAGTGATACTGAGTGTTTTGTTTAGTGTGTGCACACTACAGATGTCGCTTGACTGCTCCATTATATTGTGTTACATTGGTTCGACAAGGGCTCCCTAATAAAGACTTCATTTTGTGAGGTGGAGTTGATATTGCTTCCCCCATTATTTGTCATCACTATTCAAAAGTATTTGATCAGCTGTGCGGTTTTTATTTTTTGCGCTATAAACAACTGAAAATTTTTGGGGAAAAAATATTTTTGACTTTTTGCTATAAAACATTTCCAGTAAAAAAATCAAATTTCATCATAAATTTAGGCCAAAATCTATTCTGCTACATGTCTTTGCTAACAAAAAAAATAAATAAATATCCCAATACATGTAAATTAATTGGTTTATGTGAAAGTTATAGTTTCTACAAATGGCGGTGTATATATACTGGAAATTATTTCTCATCTTTTAGGCACAATACTTTGCATATGGAACAGGGGAGGAATCTAACAATTTAAATAATTCAAACAGAACAAAAAAAAGAAAACTATTTATTAAACAATTATACAGTAGGTCTGACAATGAGTATGAGGAGCTTCTGTGTCTGGTTTTAGGGGTTTGTATTATAAACAGACTATTTAGGATCACAATTGCTACATATATGGAGAGTATTCATATCAAATCTTCCATTGGCGTTCAAAGAGCGGTCTAATACCTCATTTATTAGGATTCACAAAGGTAATGTATACGTATGATCTCGAAGACATCTGAGAGGTTTGGTGAACTATTGGATTTCCAGTTTCTTACTATGCCCATTCTAGCTGCTAATAAAATGTGGATTGCTACTGTACGGCAGAATTTAGGGAATTTATCAATCCCCAGGTTTAGAATTGCAAGACCAGGTTTAGGTGGTGTAATAAGACCAGTTAAGTTAGAGATAAATCGAAAAACAGAACGCCAAAAACTAGTCAGATTTTTACATGACCAGAACATATGTATAAGATGACCCACACTACCACAGCCTCTCCAGCACGCAGAGGAGGCGAACTTCGTAAATTTGGATATTCTGAATGGGGTAAGGTACCAATGTAGGGCTAGTTTTTTAGTGTTATCCTATACATCTGGAGGGGAGCACAAGTGAAACACGTATCACCAATGGTTTGTTGACAAGACCACCCAGTGTCACTTTGATTTTCTGGATGAGTTAGGAGCTTTGCAATACCTAGACTACATCCACTTGTATTGTTTGATCTGCTATTTGGGTTGATGAAAAGACCACTTTTTTTTTTTTAACTTGTGAAATTTTTATGGAGGAGCATGGTGCTCTGTAGTAATCGGATTATTCACATGTATTTGTTACTATTGTGATATTCATACATAAGCTCCCCAGTGCATGAGGTTGCATCTAATTTGGGGGTTATGTGGTGTATAGCCCCAAACTGGATGCATGCACTTATAGGTATTTATTCACCAAAGTGTATTCATAAAAAAGGGGGAGGTGCATTATAGTTCCCATCCTAACGTTTATGTATATTCTTTGTATGTGCTATTTAGAGGCATTCTTTAGTCAGAGGTCTACAGCACTTATTTCACACCATTCACATGTATAGAAAGAAGTATATACCATAGGAATTTGTAGAGGGAGGTGCATTGTAGCACTCCACACGAAGAGCCCTTTCGCACTCTATAGAAAGCACACACGCACACGGAATTTGTCAGTATCCTGTGTATCCATGCACATTAGGTACTCTAGAGGTGTTTAAGCTTGGCGTTCACAGGCAGAATAAAAACATTTGTTTTTTATTTTTGAGAGTTTGTTTTTCTGGCAGGAAAAAAAAAAGCTCAAAATTAGCATTTTTATTTTTCTCAGAGTACTAGTGGTTTTTTTTTTTTTTTAAGCTACTGTGCATGGGGCCTAAAGCTGGCCATACACTTATAGATTATTATTCAAGGATTTTTGTTTAAAGAATTTGAATTGCTAATCAATAGTGGGAGCAAAATCAATGTTTGATCTTGAAAAGTTTTCCTTACTGCCCCTTCGAATTTTTCTGTCCTTGCTGTCAAAGAATTTTCGGCCGACTTTTCTTATAAACATTTTCATCCAAAAGTCTACACGTGTATGACCAGCTTAAGACTTCAAGAAGACAATTAAAAGCGTTGCAAATTCTTTGTGAAAGCTTGCTTAACCTGTTGAGGCTCATATACCTACCTGTAGTGTTAGTGTGTTACTGACCTGGAGTAAGTATGACCCAGACACCTGGTGTGCACATGCTTGTTTGAGTTGGATGTGAAGTGGGGATAAAGGATGATAGCCGCAGATCATGCATGTTAGGAAATAAATGGAAGGTTTTTTTGTTTTCTTTTTAAAGTATAGCTTTCTATAAGGTGCTGTCTTTTGGACAACGTGGATGAATGGGTGATTCTACGATCCAGTAAAGATCTGAGGTACAGTAAACCGTGTCAATGAAGTAGAGGTAAGGTTTTTTTTTTTTTGTGATGTCATGTTCTACTGTTTAAGTATTGTAAAATGTCAATGTAAGTTAATACAACTGTCATTTGTATACATGTGAACAGATAGATATAACCACCAGACTAGCTTTGATCCAACATTTTGGCTTCTGAACAATTTATATCTTGAGTAGCCTTTTTAGCTTGTATAGCCTGCAGTAAATAAGGGTAGAGCTTAGGTATACAGTATGTACTTGGCACTGAGCCTAGAACAAAATGTTATGTTTGCATGACAAGGATGTTGGAGACATTGCAGAGTGTACCAGCTTTTGCCATCCAGTCTAATCCCTCAGCCTCAGTAATCCCTAAATATAGCCCCCATGATTGATACAGTTAAGCAGCTGCACTGCTGTCATTTTGGAGAAAGACACAGAACAATATAGCTATGATGGGGGGGCTGTACACAAATTGTGGATTACATATTTAGTATAAATTTATGATTGTTTAACAATAGTGAGTTGCTGTAGTTTGCATCTCTTCAACCTCCAACAATACAGGGAAGGTGTTTCTGTTTTGCAACTATGCTCAATACCTACATCTTATGGATAAATCTTTACCTGGCTTTGCCATGGCTATTTTTTTTCCCCCCCCTCACACAAAAAAAAGTAAATGTTTGCATATTGAAAAAATATAGCTTGTTTTGGATTGGGGCCTGCATAGCAACAAAACTGAGCCACTGGCTAAATCTTTGCGCCTGATTTCCCTAAAGCTGAACTCTTCAAGGTAATAACAAAAACCTAAGTGCCCAGTGTTACCAGAACCCACCAAGGGAAGATTTTGTCCTTTTTACTCTTCATAATTCACAAAAGTATATACAGTACCATCACCAGACCATGACAAGAAATGAGGATAACCATGGTTTTAGCTCTACATTTATTCAATCATGTAGACAAAGAAAGAAAAACATGGTAGTGTTGTCATAAAAAACCCACCTCAGTCCATACCACAGAACCTCACCCTAACAGGCAGACGTCTCCTTACATAAATGCATTGTAGTAGTTGTAGGGTATATGGCAAATAGTTCAAATGTATAGTAGTAATGATAAAGGTAATAATACAAGGGATTGCTCCAAGGAATATCTGATTGCCACCTGGGGGTGGGGGATAAGAGGATTTTTTTTTCCACTGTAGCAAAGTGGATCATGCCTTTTAATAGCGGTTTTGCCTTCCTCTGGGTTACCTGTCTGTTTTTGGTGGGTGTTCCCTCTTAGTTGAACTTTTGTTTTTTTTCAACCTGACCAACAGTGTAACCTTTTGGGTCTATTTATGCTGTTTAGAGCTGCTGCGTTATGCACCAGCCCACAATTCATCTGAGTAGGCTGGCAATGCACTAACTGGCAAGCCATTAGACCAGGGGTGTCAAACTGGTGGCCCTCCAGCTGTTGCGAAACTACAAGACCCATCATGCCTCTGCAAGACTGATATAGTTACAAGCATGACTACCAAAGGCAGAGGCATGATGGGTCTTGTAGTTTGGCAACAGCTGGCAGGTCACCAGTTTGACACACGTGCATTAGAGGTTCACACGAACACTTTTTGGACTACAATGCCCTGAACTGGATTTTTTTTTTTTTTTTTTTTTTTGGTGCATTTTCTGCCTAAATATCCTTCTGTGGCTCTAAACCCCAACTCCAGCCAAAATGTTTAAATGTGGATGAATGTGAAAAGATTTAATACTACTACATTTCTGTTTATGAGCGTTAGGGAAGATTTCACAGCACTGATCCCTCTGACAGCAGGACAAGAAAGAAGGGTGGATGTTAGAGGAAATCATTGGTAATAACCCGTCTCCGGTTATAACCCTTCCCCGTGTTAATGTGTGTGCTCAAAGAGAGATTTCCCATCATTTCCTCTCCCAATAGCAAGAGTGAGTACAGTAGAAACCTAAGAGGTGGGTTCTATTGCTTTCCCACTTTGTGGGTTTTTTTTTTTTTTTTAACAAAGCTTTCACTTAGTTTGGCTTTAAGGTGTTACTAAACCCACAACAGTCAAATCAGTCTGTATATGCAGTAAAGCATGCTTGTTATACTCACTGTGGAAGCTAAGGGGTTATTCCTCCACATTGTGTAAAAAGGCTGTTTGTTCCTGTCTGCTCTGATCCTCCCCAAATTCCACAGTCCCCAATCCATCTGCTGATGTTTTGATCCTGTCTGCTCTGATCCTCCCCTTCTACTGTCCCTAATCCAGCTGCTGCTAGATCAGAGCCTTAAGGGGTGTAAGCTGCACATGCTCAGTTTGGTATGTATTGGTAGAGACTTGGGAGAGTGCAGGTGATCAGCACAGGGCCAATCAGCGCTGTCCAGGACATCATGCAGTCTCAGGACAATCAGGGGGAATAAAAACTCTTCCTACCACCTTTAACCAGTGCTCTGCTGGACACTGATAGAGTTCACAAGACTGCTCTAACTGCTGATGCGAAAAGGTATTTAGCAGTTTATATTACAATAATTGCATTTCTCTGTGCTGTAGGAGACCAGCTATAGTGAATGCAGAGTCCTTGGTTTAGTAACACTTAAAGGCTTGCTCACACCATACGTGCATGAAAACAGGTGCGCAGATGTCACTTGAAGAGATGTCAGTTTTCATTGAAGTGCCCACCGGGTGGCAACTGTGCATACATGTGTAAAGCTTGTGCCATGTCCTGAATAATTATGGCAAAAGGGGATCCCTGGTGGATAGGAGTACCCAACAGTTGGAAGTCTCTAATGGGAATGGCATTGCCAGCTCAAAACCCTTCTATAAATTGTATACATTTACTGTGAGGGAGTGAACCAACCCATGCGCCATCATTAGTGATTCTATAAAAGCATTTTTACTATCTTTTGATATATGGTGTTTTATGATTTTGGTAAACTAACTTTTAACAAACTATTGGTATGAACAAGGCCTAAAGCGGAACTAAATGATCAGTTTGAAAGTAAATGGCTGGTATCATAACTGATCACATGAGCAGTACCATGGCAACTGCAGATCAAAAAGAGGCTAGGATGGCAGCTTTCTTGGCTGTAAAGGATAGGAGGGTTTAGTTCCTCTTAAAGAAGGGGTCAGCAACCCATAGATCGTGGCTAGGTGCTTGGTAGTTCGGGGCCTGGACTTGCTCACCCACCATCACAGTGCAATGCAGAGGGACAACCTGTCTCATGCCTAGTATTACCAACAAAGCAGCCTTATAGGGGGCTCAGAACATTAACAGTCCATTTGCAGTTTTGGGGGGGGGGGGGGTTTAAAACCCTATAGTCAAGATGTGTTTTTACCACCCCTGCCCCAACTGAACCTCCTTTTACCTGCAGTGGTCACAGCTGTACACATGGCGCAGCCATAGCAGGAGTTACCAACCCTGTAATGGTTGGTGGGTATAACACCTGCCAAGCATGACCCATTCAAGGGAATGAGGCCACTCTGCTGTACTGCACAAGGTTGCAGGGCATTAGCAAACAAGGGGTTGAAGCAGGCAGTGTTGTGTTGCTTTCTCACCACCTGCTTTAACCCTCTTGTACTCCACAGAAGCATGCAGTTGCAGGGTGCTAGCAGAGTGGCCCCATTTACTTGAATGGGTCATGACTGGAAGGTGGTAGTACTCACCAAAAGCAACAGGGGTTTTAATTCTTGTTGTGTACACTTTTTGGCTACTTCCTCAGTGCCTAAAGGGAGTGGAGATTGGGGATGGTAAAACCACAGGGTTTTACCACTTCTCAACTTTGTGTGAATGAGCCCTAAGAGTGCTGCTGCTGAATGCAACTAAAGTTAAATCACAAGTGCAGTAGGCACTGCTGCTCCTCTGAAAAGTGATCTGAGTGTGTTTGAGGTGATGAGGAGGTGATATGTTGCTTCCTCCCCACCCGATTTAAACCCATGATTGCGGTGCAAAGCACATGATTGCGACACAATAGTACAGCAATTAAAAGTTTAAATCAGGGGTGAGGTGGCAACATTGTACCCGGTGCTCTTTGACTTCTCACATGTTGTTCAGACAGATCTCCACCTCTTTAAGTTAGGGGTAGGCAACCTTAAAGTATAAAAAGCAAGTGAAGAAAACATATTGCCATCTTAAGGACAAGAAAATCAAAGTGGAGGTCTCTTCCCCAGGTGTTTATGAACATATTGTTGCCTTTAGAATTTCAGTTTTAGGATACTTAAGTGTTTTTTTTTTTTTGCCATTAAATGCAAGATGTCTGCTTGGCTTAAATTGGATTTGTTAAAGAAGAACACTAGCCTTGATAAATGAAACAGTGCACATAGAAGTTTATTTGAACAAGCGTTATTAGCAGCAGATTGATGGAAGGACAAAATGTATGCAAAAAGAAATCATCAAGTTTACAGTTAGACTTTATAAGAGGTCAAATAGAAAATTCCCTCCAATCTCTGATTTTGCAATACCTGATGTGTCTTCATGAAGAAATAGTAAACTAAATCAAAGCTTGTATTTAGTAAGGCTTTAGCAACATTCATTGGCAGGCTAGTCAGAAGATATACATGCAGGGTTTATTTACATTAAAAGTTTCATTCTTTGTCTTTGAAAATCGGTTTCATTCCCTACCATTCAGGCTCAGCCTGAAGTAGAAAGTATTGGTTGTACAGTTTAAAGCACAAAAACAACAAATGGTACAAGCATAAGTCTAATATTTGGTAAGAAAGTTAAGTAATCATTTCAGGGATTGTGTTCCTGTCTCTGAGGTTTCATTTTTAAACCCTCTTAAAGCAGAACTCCAGGGAAATTTTTTTTTTGGGGGGAAATACCAAATCAGATAAGTTTGCCTTTATTAATGGTTATCCTGGGCCTGGATCACTGTTTAAAAAACAAAAATATTGCTTAATTTATGTCATATTACATCAACATTACTTTTAGCGCTGCAACTAAGCCTTGCAGCTCTCATACAGTGAAGGATCCAGTCTGCCCCTTTTTCCCCTCACCCATTCAAATGAGTGAGACGGCAGATGTCCATGTCTCGTCTATTCACAAAATACAAGGTGGAGTTTGTAAATGGACATTGGCAAATGGAAGTGTGAATGGGACAAACCCTGCAGGAGAGCTGGTGCTCTTAGCCAAAGCACCCAAAAAGAGTACCGAGTGTAGTATCTGGCATCAGTGAAGCTACAATTGTACAGTAAACAGTGGCAATACAGCTCTAGGACAGGCAAGATTAGAGGCGACATGATGTTTCCAAAAAAATTATCCTTGAGTTTTGCTTTAAAAAAAAAAAACAGACCCCATTATAACAGGCTTATGGTTTGGGGAGTGTAAAAAGCTGTAATAAACAAACATTCTCTGGTCTGACCCAAGTAAATTGAAATCTGGGTGCTAGGAGTTTGCTCTTTTCACGGTTGTGGATCTTTCTCTGGGGGAAGTAATATTCATATCTCTTTTTTGCCTTCAGCACTGGCCTGTTATTTTACAGATATATAAAATATGATTTCAACGTGAAGGATGTACCTGTACTGGTCATTGTTTAGAGAGTCATTCATCTTTCATACTGTTTAGTGGAGGGAAGCCTTATCATATTTGACCAACCTCTACCAATTACAGAGCTCCTTGATACAAGGGGTGTTTACATCAAACCTTTTCAGTTTATATAATAACAGAACAAATTTCAACAAGGTGAAACTAATTTTTTTTTGTTTGTTTAACCCCTTGACGCCGACGTAACACAAATATGCGGCCTCACGGACCTGGGCTTTTTTCCGTGGGGCCGCATATTTGCGTACCTGTCTTTGTGCTGGGAGCGCGCCGCTCGGCGCGCTCCCAGCACCAAGACCGCGGTGTCACTGAGAGCCCTGGGTCCCGTTCTAATGATCGGGACCCGGGACTCCCGATTCCGGGTCACGTGATCGCTGTGATAGCCTCTGATTGGCTATCACAGTGATCAATCACTGTGCAGCCCGGCCCCCTTGTTTTCTCTCTCTCTATGAATGGAGAAGAGAGATACATTGTATCTCTCGAACTCCTGACATAGAGAGATAAAAAAAAAGTTTGTAAAAAAAAGATAAATAAATATTAAAAAATAAAAGAAAAAATAAAGAAAAATACCTAGATCAAGGTTTGATCTAGTTCAGTACCAGGGTTAGTGTTTGGGTCAGGGTCAAAGGTCAGGATTTTAAAAAAAAATTAGTGTCAGTTAGTGTTAATGTTAATGTCAGTGACAGTGTGTTTTATGTAAAAAAAAAAAGACAAAAACAAAATGCGCACTGTTGTTTCTGGACTGGACTACGGGTACAAACAACAAATAACATACACATATATGGTATCGCTGCAATCGTCAGGAACTGGAGAATGTATTTTGGGTTGTTCTTTGGTGGTAGGTTATGGTCGTAACAAGAAACACACAGTTAAATTAAAAAAAATGATTTTTTTTTACTATTTTGGCCCAGTTTTCCTTTTAATAATAAAAAAATTAGGAGCTATCCATGACCATTTACCACCAAATGAAAGCCCAATTTGTCCTGAAAAAAACAAGGTATAATCCACCTGGATGTACAAAGTAGTTGTGACGATATGTACGGTTTTACTAACACGTCAACGTTGCAGAATTGTGCTTAGGCATTTAGATTTGTTTTACCCTTAGGCGTGAAGGGGTTAACATACGCCCACCGCTACATTTATATACTTTATCCCAGTGTTTAACGATTGCCTGGAAAACTTCAGCATAGAAAGATTTGTCAGTACGCCTGAACTATACTAGGACAGCCTGCTTCACTTTGTCATCATTGTGTTCCCCATCCCCACAGAAAGATTAGTCTCTTGTGCAATTTCACAACAGGTATTGTGTCGATTATCCAGGATCAGGCATTCTATGCGCTACATGTTCACAGGAATGACCGCTGTGTGATAGGAACCACCACAGCTGGGATTGTCACTGCCAGACATATGGCCATCTTTGAAATATTTACACCATTCTTACTGTGGCTGAGCGTGTCATCACCATCCTGTACCTGAAGCCTTCTGTAGATACCTGTGGGTTTTATGCCTTTGTTCACAATAAACATCATTGCCATGCACGCACTAACACTGTTGTCTGCCAATTTGATTAACGGTCTCTGTCCTGTGACATGTGCACCACCTATCAGTAATAGGACACACTTGCCACTTACTACTGCGTGTAGGACCGCCACACTACCATCCCTTTTTATACAGTTGTGTACAAAATAATAGCAGTCAGACATCACTAACCTGATCAATCACTGTTTTTGGTAGAAATGATATTTCTACATGGCAAATAATTTACTAGCAGGTGTAGTAGAGTAATAGAAATCCAACAGACCCAACAGTCATGACATGCATGCTGCTGATTCTGTGTAATTGAATCACTAATTGAAAGGGGCATGTTCAAAATAATAACAGTGTGGAGTTCTATTAGTGAGGTCATTCATTCTTTGAAAAACTGGTGGCAATTATTGCCCTTATTTAAGGAAGGAAGGCAGCAAATGTTGTACATGCTGGTTACAGTGCATTTCTCTGAAATTCTGAGGAAAATGGGTCATTCTAGACATTGTTCAGAAGAACAGCATACCTTCATTAAAAAGTTGATTGGAAAGAGGAAAACATATAAAGAAGTACAGAAAATGATAGGCTGCTCAGCTAAAATGATTGCAAATGCTTTAAAATGGCAACCAAAACCTGGAAGAGGTGGAAGAAAGCAAAAAAACTACCATTCGAATGGATAGAAGAATAGCCAAAATGGCAAGGACTTAGCCAACAATCAGCTCCAGGAAGATCAAAGAAGGTGTAAAGTTACCTGTGAGTACTGTTACAATTAGAAGATGCCTATGTGAAGCCAAGTTATCTGCAAGAAGCCCCTGCAAAGTCCCACTGTTGAAAAAAAGACATGTGCTGAAGAGGTTACAATTTGCCAAAGAGCACATTGACTGGCCTAAAGAGAAATGACACAACATTTTGTGGACTGATGACAGTAAGATTGTTCTTTTTGGGTCTAGTGGCCGGAGACAGTTTGTCAGACGACCCCCAAACACTGAAATCAAGCCACAGTACACTGTGAAGACAGTGAAGCATGGTTGCGCAAGCATCATGATATGGGGATGTTTCTCATACTACAGTGTTGGGCCTATTTATCACATACCAGGGATCATGGATCAGTTTGAATACATCTGAATACTTGAAGAGGTCATGCTGTCTTATGCTGAAGAGGAAATGCCCTTGAAATGGGTGTTCCAACAAGACAAGGACCCCAAACACACCTGTAAACGTGCAACATCTTGGTTCCAGACCAACAAGATTGATGTTATGGAGTGGCCAGCCCAATCCCCGGATCTTAATCCAATAGAAAACTTGTGGGGTGACATCAAAAATGCAGTTTCTGAGGCAAAACCAAGAAATAGAGAAGAACTGTGGAATGTAGTCCAATCATCCTGGGCTGGAATACCTGTTCACAGGTGCCAGAAGTTGGTTGACTCCATGCAACACAGATGTACAGCAGTTCTCAGAAACAGTGCTTATACAACTAAATATTAATTAAGTGATTCAAAGGAAAGCAAAATCTTCAAATATTTTTCAGTTTATATAGTGAATGTTTGAGATTGTAAAGAAGAATACAAACACTGCTATTTTTTTGAACAGTCTAATATTCACAATTTTTTTTTAGAGGAACAACACATTTGAAATATTTTTCTTCATGTTTTGATTCGGAATAGAATGTGTAGTGTTCCCAATGCATTTGTGTGTATGGAAATAAAAGCTATTAGAAGGATTTTTGAGCTTTATTCACTTTTTTCAACACACTATTATTTTGAACACAACTGTACCTAGAAAATAAAAAGTCCTGGTTTGATGTGAACACCCCTCGTACATTAAAATGGAGCTGCAGTATTTTTTTTTTTTTTTAAAGTTTTGGGTAGCGTGGCAAACTTCTGTCAGGTTTTTTTAAAGCTTAGCCATACATTGATCGAAATTTGTCCATTTCAGGATTGACCATCCCAATTTCCCATATATGGGCATGGAGGTTGTACAAAAGTAGATCTACTGAGCAGCTGCTGTACAACCTCCCTGTATGATTTTCCTGCTCAGAATATGTTGCAAGCTATGCCTGCAGCACTGATTGACAGTGGGGAAGCCTCCTCACTGTCAGAATAGCTCACTGAGGAGGAGTTAGGTAGGAAAATACTAGAACCCCCTGTTGGCTTTTTATTGTCTTGATGCAGATTTTCTCTCATTTCATGTCTGGTACAGAAAGTGAAAGAAAATCTCTCTAATGGAGCCCTGGATAGCAAAACATGACAGTGGTTCTAACTCTCTCACATTCTATTGATGAAAAAAAAAAATTCTGGAAATAAAGCCTTTATGTTAACCTGCCAGTCTTTCTATGCAAGTCTTTTCAGGGTAAGAATTATTTTAGGACTGATAAGCTGCAATATAACATCCTTGATTTTACGTTTAGATATGCTTTCTAAGCAGAGAGAACTCGCTTGTAAAATGATAAGTTGTATAGATTTCACTCATTGACACTTCAAACAAAGTGAAAATTCCTTTCTTGGTTTATGGATTAACCAGTTCCCTCCGGAGGTACGCATATAAATGACCTCTAGGCAGGTGGGCTTTAATGCCTAGAGGCTGTACATATGTGTCCCTTTGTAAACATTTTCCTGTGCTGAAAGCACGCTCCCAGCACAGTTACCGGCAGGTACTGGATACCAATCACGCCGGTCACATGATCGGAATGCCTGCCTCCGTCTCCCGGCATTTAGAACCTCTTAAAGAGCCAGGAGGTGGCAGGAAAGGGTTGAGATGAAGTTGCGCTAACTTCAATCAAGTGCAAGCAAAATATTTTTTTTTCCCCTTTCATAGGTCAGAGAAGTGAAAATTCACCTTGAAGGTAAACATGCTCTACTGTTAGTAAATTAACCCAAAAGTCTACATTCAAGTCATTTCATTTAAAGCTTGAGCTATAGAGTTATACAAATACTGTAAAACATGGCTTTAATCAAAGTGCCCGTCTCTTATATACAGCAGGTTAAACCCACTTTCATCCAATTCATGGCCTGCATTCATTCTTACTGAAATAATTGACTTTGCTGTGCACTGGTGACAGGAAAAAAAAAGTAGTAGAGGTAAATACAACATGCAAAATATCAAACAGTATGGCAATTGCTGAAAAATAAAATCTATGGGGATGACATGCACATGTAATGAAAGATTCAGATCTGCATGTGGAGTAAAATGAAAGGGTACTGGGTTCCATTTTATTTATCAATGAGGCAGCCTTGTATCCTTCTGGTAACCTTTTCCTATTCAGCTCTATGGTAGGAATTCAGAACTGCAGCCATCTGAGGCCAGCCACATACTACACAATCTCATTGTACAATCTCCTTTATGTCTACCATCAGCTCTGTAGTGCACATGCCTGCCAGATTATAAACTGACTGAGTGGATCAATAGGTCTATCCTCCTATTACATAGTATTGGTAACGTTAAAGGCGATTGTACAATCAGGATGACCATAAAATCTAACACATAAATGTTTCCATTGCATGTGTGAATAGACGTCCATATGAACCCTGGCAAAAACCTTACATCTCAGGTAGAGAGATGTAGTGTATGCAGAAAGTAAAAAATTGGCTCAATACTTTTAAAGTATACTAGGACAAACCTAATCATTTTTTTGAGGCTAGCTCTGCCCTTTGGGCCCTGTTACATCTGTATTTAGGCTGTAACATGGTGCAAAAGAGCCCCTCCCGTGACAACGTGTAGGGGTTTTTCTCCGCAGCTGCTATTTTTAAAGGGTAACTAAACTCTGAAAATTGTGCCCAAAAAAGATAAGCAAAAGGATCGCCAGTATTGCCTTTGGTCTCCCTTTAGCAGATATTGCCCCAGTCCTGGAGTCCCAAAGCCAGAAAAGGATAATGCACATTTGTAAAGCATACGGTTATGCTTTATAAATAGGCTGGTAATATATATATTTCTTTTTTAAAGAAGTGTTAAGGCCACTGCACAGCTTTATAAATGGACTCTTGCAGAAGGAGGATCAAATGTTTGAAGGAGGATCTTCATTGTAATACTTAAAGCAATCACTGGCTCGTTTACTGGAAAACAAAAGTGCAGCTGTCAACATTGCAAAATGAATGCTAATAAACAAGGTGAAGCTGTATTTACTTTACCCAAGTAATTAAATTAACAAAAAAACCCCCCCAAAAAACAGATTTTGGCTAGCACTTGACTGGTCATCAAGGATACAACTTCTTTCCAAACATTCACCTTCAAAAAATGAACAGAGCGTATACTCATTTACTAATTTCTACTGACTGGCTGAAAGGAACAGGTTTTGTAGGCAAATGGCCAGAAATGAGCAGGACAATGAAGCCATAGTACAGTGCATAACTATACTGGACCTTCCATATGTGTGTGACTTCTTAAAGGATACAGGCACAGCCAAACTCCTGAGTAGGCCATAGTCATGTAAATGCGGACTTAAAGGATAGGTTCACCTTTACATAAAAATAAATGCACATATTTTTACATCAAAAAAGTGTGTATTTATTATTTTTCCCCCAGGAGCCTGCAAAGTATTGCACCTGTGATCACTGAATTGCGGGTGCAATGTCGGGTTCCTACAGACACATCCTCCAGCTTTGTGGCCTGTGCCTTAGTATGGGCTCTCTGTTAGAAAGCTGGACAATGGACTACAAGGGCATTCATCAGCATCCTCGCAGTGAATCAAAAACTATAAACTTGCAGTTCCTTCATTTGCCATCTACGCTGATTTTGAATGAAGCAGTTGGGGGGAGAATCCCATGTTCAGTGTCATGGGGAAAAGGGGGTGGGGCAGTGCTGGAGCATGTTACACCCTAAATACAGGTGTAACATGCAACAAAAGTGAACTTCACCTTTAACATATAATAAAGTATTTCTAAAGGCAAGTTTTTTAGTTTTAAAAAAATAAAATAACATGGTATACTTGGTAATAATATACGTTATCCTTGGTAATCACCGGCTGGGACCTGGTAATTAACGGCCGCGAATGGTGGCGCGGGTAGGGTGTGCGCCTGACCCCTACCCAGAAATACAAAATAATACATACGCAAAATTGTGCACAATTTGGCGGCAGGGATGTGTTTAATGTCTAAGGGCGGCTGTGCACAGCTCAAGCACATCCAGGGCGCCAGAAATATGCAGCCCCTTTATACTCCTCCAGCAAATGCACCCATGTGCATGAAGCCATAAATCATTCATCTGAGAAGAGGTGGCTGTCTTTATGGTCTGCCCCCTCTCCCTGGCCCATAACACAATTAAATAAAATGCAGAATAGTATATAGAATCTGCAACTTTGTTCCTAACTGTCCTCATTAAACAAGACCTCACTCATCTGAGAAGGTGTTAAAATTTTGTATGGGACATGTGCAAACACACACTTAGTGGGCATGGAATGAAACATTTGCTAATTCTTCATACTCCTGTTATTACAATTTACACAGCTCTTCACATCTGTCAGTTATTATACAGGCAATGGAAAACATTAAAGCGATAATAAACTCAAAACCCCAAATTTTATATATTGCAGCTTACCAATCATTAGATGAGGTGGCTGCATTTGTTTTCTTTTTAAAATGTTTTCTATTTTCACCCTGCTATGCTATTGTATTCCGACAGCAGGGGCTCTGCCTCAACAGAATACACAGATCAGCCCCGCATTCATTGGCTGCAAGCGTTGACTGAATGTTGGTTTTCCGGCCATTAGTTCCCGGTAACACCAAATCCGACTTTGAAATTGAGCAATTTCAAGTGAAGTTGCGCAACTTCAAAGTCAGATGTCTATGGATTTTTCCAAAAACTTTTGGGATACTGGTCCTTCTATTTCAGTGAGGATTCTATAAATCTTTGAAGTAATAGGTTTCTGTATTCTATTTGTACTCCACAATTGCTTTAAAGGATACATTTCTTCCTCATTCCTTAGTGGTTGTAGGAGCTTTGCAACAAAATGTCTTATTTAACCATACCGCCACTCATCCAGTGTAGAAAATATTTCCTTCTTACCCTTCAAGTCATGTAAAGAACATAAAACCCCCTTATCCACAATATTTTTTAAACCTACATTTCTATCAATTACCCATTTCCCTGAAATATTATCATTTCTGAGTGGAAAAAACCTAGTTCCCGCCAACGGTATTGACAGTGAATTAAACTTCTTATCCTTCTGTTTGTGCATTTCATCCCAAATCCTAAATACATTCCGTGTCAAAGTGTTTGTGTCCTCATCCCAAGTGTGAAATTCCTGTGGTATCCAAATAAACTTTTCTAGTGGTGCCTTACTAAGTGAGCTCTCCATTTTTACCCAAATTTTCCCCTGTGCATTATATATCCAATCTACAATTCGTGATAGTAGCACCGAATTATATCTCCAAAAATCTGGCACATTTAATCCCCCTTTTTTTTATTACTGCATAAGACTTCATATTTGACTCTTGGTTTTTTGTTAGTCCATATATATCTAAGTGTAATTTTTTGGAGAAACCAAAAAAAAAGAAAAAAAAGGCCCCTGGAAGAGGTATTGGAAGCATATAAAATTTATATAAAACTTTTGGTACTATGATCATCTTAATTATATTTATCAGACCTATCAATGACAGCTTTCCCATAGAGGTTTTACTCAGTTCATCTTTTATCTCATTTATTAATGGGATATAATTTGCCTGATATAGATTTTTTATAGGCGATGTTAATTTTATTCCCAAATACTTTCATTCACTTTTTCCATTTAAAGGGGAATTCTTTTTGTAAATTTTTTTTCTCAGTCTTTGAAACATTTATATTTAAAATCTCACTTTTCGAGGGATTAATTTTCAAGTTGGATAGCTCTCCATAGTCTTTCAATTTTCTCAATAAGTTCGGTAGTGTTAATCTGGGGTTAGCGATATAGAAAAGCATACTGTCTGCATATGCTGCCACTTTACGTTCAGCTGAGGGACTTCTATATAACTCTTTTATCCACTGCATCATTCTAGGCCCAATTCCTAATGTTCTCAGCATGTCAATCATATATCCCCAATCTACTCTATCAAAGGCCTTCTCAACGTCAACTGACAGAATAATTCCCGGTACCTCTCCTCTTTCATTCTTTTGCAGGTTAAGCAATGTTCTTAGGCCATTATCCTTTCCCTCTCTGCCCGGGATAAATCCCACTTGGTCTAAGAGTATCCAGTCAGACATCAACACTTTCAACCTGTTAGCTAGTACCTTTGCATACAATTTGGTATCGATATTCAACAAAGATATAGGTCTGTAGCTGGTACACTGAGTCCAATCTTTCCCCTCCTTGGTTATTACTGTGATATATGCCTGTAGCGATACCTCCCTCATCTTTTTCTCCTCTCCCAGTGCGTTCATGTATATATACACAGTTTAAATACTAGATGTTCTTTAAACTTCTATTAGTATCCCACAGTAACGGATGTCTATGCACTTGAACATGCAAAGAGTAGTACATGAAGAACTTTCAATATTGTTGAGACTCCGACGTAGTCAGAATCGCACCGATATGACCGCTTCCATTGCGGACAATAGGGTGTGACTTGTCATGCAATTTGAAACTATCAACTTGCATGACAAGTCGCATCGCTGTGACGAGGGACTTAGACTGACTTCTGTTGGACAGAGTGGAGTACACACATACCGAAAGTTGGCCAGTTCCTGATGTGCACCCAGATTTACACAGCTGCAGGACAGCTTGTTCTGTTGAAAAACAGCACAGACTTACTGGCCAGATTACCATGTGAAAATAAAGGAAAGAAAGCCTAAATCAGAAAACTAATGCAGACACCACATCTAAGAAATGGCAAGTTGCAATATATTAAATGTTTGCTTTTGGGTTTAATACCGCTTTAATGAGAGACCAGGTGTGTAGAGGAAGACATGGTAGCCGTTAAGAGAAAAAAAAGTGTTTAGATCCTAAATTTCAAAAACACCAAATTAAATTCTGAGGAGAATAGCTAAAGTAAATGGCTGATCATTTTATAGTAAACTAAGGAAACCAGTGCTATTTTTTTTTCTAAATATAGGGTGCATGGCTTGGACTGCCAAAACAAGCACCAATGTTTTCAGGTCATTTTGCATAATGCACAGGTAGTTAACCAGTGGCTTTGGATTTTTTTTTTAAAGGAATGGCATGATCTAGAGAGCAGCCAACATCTGCAGATTCCTAGAAAACCTCACTTTACAATATAATTGGCCTCTTTTGTACATTACTTCAAATAAGGTGCATACAGGGCCACTTTTTCAAGAACAGGTAAGAGTTTTATCGAAGGTGCCAGAATACTACAGAAACAAGGTTATACCCTTCTACATATTCATCGCCAGTACCTCTACTTACAGAGACAGTCACCATTCCCATCTACATTTGCTGCAGGAGGAGGGGCATAACGACACGAAGAGTGATTCCTACTACAACTACTGACAGCAGGAATAGGTGAGAACTCTTGCTTGAAAAATACTTTCTAAAACAATTCTCCACACAAGAGGACTGATATGGTCATCTTTCTGGTTGGCAGCAAGTGCGAACATTGCTGTCAAGAGCTTTGGCTGCTGTCTTCAAGATGCTCCTGCTAACCCCTGGATCACTAGTGTGTCCTGTAGTGCTGTAGGGGCTGGCAGATAGAACCATGCTGTGGACATCTACAAAACTGTGTCAAGTGTCATCTGCTGAAGGCTGTGCTTTAAGACAGATTTTGGACTCCAGCAGGGAGGTTAGTCTTCTTATGCAGGGAGTTTTTTTTATAATTGGTCTTTCAAGCAACAGTGTTGCTGTAAAGGAAGTCAGAATAGTTCATCCTCCTGTGCATCAGCTACCAATCACCTGCTATAGTAACTGCTTAAGGTAACTTCACTAATCAGTGTGCCACCTTGTCAGTGAAAGCCAAAAATGATGAAAGTACAAGATAAACCTCATAGAGGGCAAAGGCAACTAGCCACATACATTATTTCTCACACTCAATCTAAATATCACTCCAGAATTTTTCATTACTCTTGCAAATGTCCTAAAACCAAACGTAAAAAGCAAATGGCATGGTTTTGTGCATCACAAAAAAATATTTTTACAGCGATATGAAACTGAATTGTGCATAGTTATTGATCTGTTGATATAATGACTGATTTATCAAATCTATAGTTCTAACATTACCAAAGAACAGGTAAATCAACTTTGCTAAAACCAAGCTCCTTGCGTAGTTCCCAGTAGGTGTCGTTGGAAACCCATGTCTCCTTATTATGGGTGTCAACCACCTTCCTGCAGAAGCAACAGAGACAGGAAACAAAGTTATTCATAAAGGTGCATCCTAAAAAACAACTTAACATTCTTGTGAAAGAATAAAAAAAAAAAAATCATCTACCTTTGTCTAAAGGGATAAGCTGTTGTAAATAGGCTGCATCCACTGATCAGCGTATTCTGACAGTGGTGGGTTCCGCTGTCAGAATACAATGTTTCAGTGGGGAGAATTCCTTTACCCACCTTGATTGTGTGGATGGGGGGGGAAACAATCCATCTATGGCCAGCCTTACAAGAACATATCCTTCTGTCTAACAGTTACTAAGCTGTCATAACCATTATCATTCTTGTAATTCTGTCTTTTAATACACACACACACCTGCTATACTTGATAGCCATAAAGGGGACTACCATTTCCTGGTTTTGCTCTACAGCTTCCTGGGTTAGCTGCCTCCCTATTGGCTAATGAATTATCAGTGTGATTATGTAAATTGATAGTCTATGGCAGGGGTAGGCAACCTTTCAGAGGTTGAGATCTAGTTAGGTCCATATACATTTGGACACAGGCATGATTTTGTTTATTTTTCAGGTATTTACTAAAATATATTCAAGCTATAGTTATATAATAGATATGGGCTGAATGTGCACACTCTCAGGTTTAATTTGAATCATCCAAATTGGAGGAATGGTTTAGGAATTACAGCTCATAAAGAGTAGCCCCCTCCCCTTTTTCAAGGGACCAAAAGTAATTGGACAATTGAATCAAAAATCAAAAACGGTTTCATGGGCTACCCCTTCATTATTTCTTGATCAATTAAGCAGGTAAAAAGTTTGGAGATGACTCTAAGTGTGGTATCTGCATTTGGAATCTATTGGTTTTAACCTACATCATGCGTTCAAAGGAGCTGTCCATGCAAGTAAAACAGGCCATTGTAAGGCTTCAAAAATGAAACAAATCCGGAGAGATAGCAGCAACATTAGGAGTGGCCAAATCAACAGTTTGGTACATTCTGAGGAAAGAACACACTGGTGAGCTCAGCCACATAAAAAGGCATGGACATCCACGGAAGACAACAGTGGTGGATGATCGCAGGATCCTCTCTATGGTAAAGAGAAACCCATTCACAACATCCAGACAAGTGAAGGACACTCTCCAGGAGGTGGGCTTATCATTGTCAAAGTCTACAATCAAGAGAAGACTTCATGAGAGCAAATACAGAGGGTTCATCACAAGGTGAAAACCATTTGTAAGCGTGAATAGAAAAGCCAGATTAGACTTTGTCAAAAAACATCTAAAAAAGCCAGACCAGTTCTGGAAAAACATTCTTTGGACAGATGAAAGATTAATTTGTACCAGAATGACAGGAAGAAAAAAAGTGTGGAGAAGAATTGGAACAACTCATGATAAAAAGCACACAATGTCATCTGTAAAACATGGTGGAGGCAGTGTGATGGCATGGGCATACATGGCTTCCAGTGGCACTGGGTCATTGGTGTTCATTGATGATTTGACAGAAGCAGCCAGATAAATTCTGCAGTGTTTAGAGATATATTGTCAGCCCAAATGCAGCAAAGTTGATTGTCCATCTGTTCTATGAAGTGCCATCCAATGATCCAAAACACACTGTGCAACCCAGGAGCTTTTGAAGGAAAATAAGTGGAATATTTTATTTATTTATCTAGTTTATATAGCGCCAAAGGGTTTGCTCAGCGCTGTACAATAGAGGGGGGGACAATACATGAAACAGTACAGTAACATCAAACAGCACACGAGGGGTAAGAGGGCCCTACTCTTTCGAGCTTACAATCTAGGAGGGAGGGGGTAGTGGTACAGGAGGAAATGGCTGTGGGGGATGGAGTGGTAGGAGGAGGGAAGGGCAGCGGCTGTTAGGTGAGGGTGGGGTAGGCTTCCCTGAAGAGGTGGGTTTTCAGGGAGCGCCTGAAGGTGAGGAGGGAAGGTGACAGTCTGGTGGATTGGGGTAGTGAGTTCCAGAGGATGGGGGAGGACCTGGAGAAGTCTTGCAGTCGTGTGTGGGAGGAGGAGACCAGGGAGCAAGATAGAAGGAGGTCCTGTGAAGAGCGAAGGGTACGGGTAGGGTGGTACCTGGGAATCAGGTCGGTGAGGTAGTTAGGGGCAGTCTTGTGAATGGCCTTATAGGTCAGGGTGAGCAATTTGAATTTAATGCGTTGGGCAATGGGGAGCCAGTGGAGGGAGAGGCAGAGGGGGGTGGCAGAGGTGGAGCGGCTGGTGAGGTGGATGAGTCTGGCAGCTGAGTTCAGGATGGTCTGAAGCGGGGAGAGTTTGCACTGGGGTAGGCCGGTGAGGAGGGAATATTCTGAAATGGCCGAGTCAATCACCTGATCTCAACCCAACTGAGCATGCATTTCACTTACTGAAGGCAAAACTAAAGGCAGAAAGACCCACAAACAAATAACTGAAGACAGCTGCAGTTAGAGACTCCCAAAGCATCAGAAAGGAGGAAACCCAGTCTTTACTGGGATTGACTGGTGATGTACATGGGTTCCAGACTTCAGGCAAAGAATTCTCAACAAAATATTAAAAATGAACATCTTATTTATGATTATATTAATATTAATTTGTCCAATTACATTTGAGCTCCTGAAATGGAGGGACTGTGTATAAAAATGGTTGCAGTTCCTAAAATTTGTACTTGATATTTATGTTCAACCCCTTGAATTAAAGCTGAAAGTCTGCACTTCAGATTCATTTGGATTGTTTTGTTTTAATTTATTCTGGTGGCATACAGAGCTAAAAGTATGAAAATTGTGCCTGGACAACATGGAGTAAACCAGAGATCCCCAAGGAAGGCAGGGGGTGTTACTAGGTAGTCCCTAGTAACTAGGCATTCCCCTGCCACCCTCCCCCCACAGTAGTGTCCTGTACCCCCTCCCCAAAGTGTCATCTGCCCCCCTCCACACTACATCCTCCCTACCGCATATCTCTTGTACCACCCAAACCAGTTTCCTCTACCCCCCTTCACATCAACCTCCCCCCCTCCACACACTCTGTAGTGTTCTCTACCCTGCCCCATAACAGTGTCCTATGCTTCCCCATCCCCCAGAACAGTGTCCTCTGTCCTTTTCTCATCAGAATCCCCCCATTGTAGCTTCCTCTGTCCACCCTCCAACAGTCCCACAGTGTCTCCTTCCCTCCTCCCACAGTGTCTCCTCTAGCCCCCCCTCTCCCACAGTGTCTCTTCTGCCCCCTAGTTTCTTCCCTGGCCCGTTCACATTACACACACTGGTAGCACTTCCTACCTGCCAGTGTGTGTAGAGCAGAGCGGAGATCAGAAGACGGCACAGTTTTGGGTGGAAGGCGGGAGCGAGAGCTGCCGGAGTTCATAATATGAAGCTGGTGATTGGTTGCTAGGACCGCCTAGCAACCAATCACTGAGCAGCTTGAGCCCCGCGGTCGACCGGTTGATCGCAATTAACTGCTTGCTGACCCCCAGTCTATGGCCTCGTTCACACAGATGCTCATCTTAATGTGAAAGTTGTGCAGGTGAGCCGCCCTGAATGCAGACACTGTGCAGCTTGTAGAGCTCAACTCAAGAACTTATAGGGAATCCCATTTCCTTCAAAACAGCTGAGGACCTCCCAGAAAAGCCACAAGACATACAGTTGTGGAAGTATGAATGTTTTCATCCAGACATCTTCCTTGCTACATTTTGTGTTGACACTGCAGTTTACGCCTATTTATTAAAACCTAAGGGTGAGGGTTCTAAACCTTACCAAAGGACCAGCTCTTGTTCAGTTCTGACAGTCATACAGTTCATGAATGCTATTTTAATATTCTATCATATAGCAATGTGCAGAAATTTTTCTTTCAGTAATTAACTTACCGGAAATATTTTGGCGTATATTCTATATGGTTGTCTTCCAGGTATTTTCTCCTGGTTCTCTGTAGTTCTTCTATTCTCTGCTTCTCTGTTCCAGCAGCTTCAACATTCCCTTCTTCAAGTAATCTACAGTATCAATTCATAAATTAAATAATGGATCTAAATCACTGATTTTTATTAAAGTAGTATATATTCAGTAAATATCCTTATTTCTTGTTTGTCTCTTCAACCAGGTTAAAATACTCAGTTTGCCACAGGTACGCAATATTGCCAATGTATTGGGATGCCTGCCTTTACACACACACACATGAACTCTAATGGCATCCCAGTCTTAGTCCGTAGGATTCAATATTGAGTTGGCCAACCCTTGGAAGCTATAACCGCTTCAACTCTTCTGGGAAGGCTGTCCACAAGGTTTAGGAGTGTGTCTATGGGAATGTTTGACCATTCTTCTAGAAGCGCATTTGTGCGGTTATGTCAGATGTCAAGGCCTGGCTTGCAGTCTCCGGTCTAATTCATCCCAAAAGGTGTTCTATCGGCTTGAAGTCAGGACTCTGTGCAGACCAGTCAAGTTCCTCCAACCCAAACTCAGCCATCCATGTCTTTATGGACCTTGCTTTGTGCACTGGTGCGCAGTCATGTTGGAACAGGAAGGGGCCATCCCCAAACTGTTCCCACAAAGTTGGGAGCATGAAATTGTCCAAAATGTCTTGGTTTGCTGGCGCCTTAAGAGTTCCCTTCACTGGAACTAAGGGGCCAAGCCCAACCCCTGAAGACCAACCCCACACCATAATCTCCCCTCCACCAAACTTTACACTTGGCACAATACAATAGCAAGTACCATTCTCCTGGCAACCGCCAAATCCAGACATGTCCATCGGATTGCCAGAGAAGCGTGATTCATCACTCCAGAAAACACATCTCTACTGCTGTACAGTCCAGTGTCGGAATGCTTTACACCACTGCATCCGACACTTTGCATTGCACTTAGTGATGTAAGGTCTGGATGAAGCTGCTCGGCCATGGAAACCCATTCCATGAAGCTCTCTACGCACTGTTGTTGTGCTAATCTGAAGGCCACACGAAGTTTGGAGGTCTTTAGCTATTGACTCTGCAGACAGTTGGCGGCTGCTGCTCACTGTGCGCTTCAGCATGTGCTGACCCCGCTCTGTCATTTTACGTGGCCTACCAACTTATGGCTGAGTTGCTGTTGTTCCCAGTTGCTTCCACTTTGTTATAATACAACAGTTGACTGTGGAATATTTAATAGCAAGGAAATTTCATGGATGGACTTATTGCACAGGTGGACACCTATCACGGTACCACGTTTGAATTCACTGCATTCCTAAGAGCGACCAATTCTTTCACAAATGTTTGTAGAAGCAGTCTGCATGCCTAGGTACTTGATTTTATACACCTGTGGCCATGGAGGTGATTGGAACACCTGAATCCAATGATTTGGAGGGGTGTCCCAATACTTTGGGCAATATAGTGTATGTTTTTTGCTCCTAACTTGAATTTCAAATGACAGCAGTTTGTTTTCATCCTCTCCTCCTTCTGTAGTTGCTCTGGGCTACCATTAGAGGGAGGTGAAGGGAACACAAGACAGACTACTCATTCAGCTCAATACAAAGTTCATCTCTGGTCTTCCCTTCAGCTTCTAGTGGTGGAAAAGAGCAGCCACTGCAGGATTTAGGAAAATTGTTATGCATTATTTGCCATAACTTTTCTTAAGTCAGAATACAATGGGTCTGCCCCTTTCCCCCCACAGGACAGCCCTTTAACTAGTCAAAAAATGTGCCCTAATTACCCCCCACCCCCACCCCTGGTGTTCCTACTACTCATGACAGTACTAAGGTGGGGATAATGCTGACATGAAAAGGGGGTCACAAAGGAATAATACGGTAAGTAGTACATAATTTTACTTATACCTGCCCCTCCTCGTGTCAGCATACAATGGAATGTAGCTAACAGGAAATCACCAAAAACAAAAGAATGATGCTCCTTAAATCTTATTTAGCTGTGAAGGCCATTAACAGCAGCAAAGGCCCAAAGACATGTAAGGGCCTGCTGCCAGATCCAATCTGTAGGGACAGATAAACCTGTTGGTAGACCTCCAACTTTCAGCTTTAAACACCACCTTTATGTAGGAAGCAGAGGACACCAAAGACTGCTAGTGCTGAACGCACTGTAATTTCTCCAGGAGGAGAAAACAAAGCTGCCATTTTGAAAGCCTCAATGATACATGAAGAGAGGACAGTGTGCCCCCCAGGCCTGGGACACTTGCATAGGTGATGATTCAGTTTCTACGACTAAGGAGTCCTCAAACAGGTCCAACCAACCAATTTGGATACATCTTAGGTCTCATATTGATATAGTCTTCATACGTGTGATGATGCCAAATTGTCATCCAGAAGACAGGCACTGACAAATTTGTTTCTGGTTAGCAGGAACACTGTATCAGAATAAGTACTTCGGGAACCCAACCACAGAATAGAGCTGGGAGAGGAAGAAAATGTCTCAGTTGTACAAATCAGCCACAGTAAAGCTGTGTAAGCATACACTGGAATACCAGAGTCATCAACAGCCAGAAATTTATGTCACTCACTTTTGAAGCCCCAGCATCCACGGTACTGCTCTTTTGAAAGCTTCACCACTAATAAAGCAGGGTTTCCTGGAGGAGAACTCAATCTGGGAGGTAATTTAAGTAGGACAGTTATGGAGTGAGGACAAAATAAGAACAACAGAGGGGGGTTCTCATTTATTAGAGGGCTGTTCTGCAGGGTAAGGGGGATGGAACCGACCCATTTTTGCCAACATGAAGAGGGCTAGGCAATAAACTGCATCTGAAGACAGTGTATCAGCAAAACTCATACCTTAGGTAACTGAGGTGTTTAATCATGAGTCACGTACAATTTAGAAAAAAAAAAAAAAAAATAGAAGAGACTGAAATGGCACTTATTCCTAACGTGACATTTTCCAGAAAGAAGTATGGGGGCTGCTGTTGCTGGCCTCCTGAAAATACTAGATGCCTGGCTGTGTTTGAGTTCATGTTTTGGGTCAATGACTCAGACAGCATTGAGGTCAAAGCATCACAATGACAGTCAGAGAACTAGCATTCTCAAAGGAGAGTTCAGTAATGGTAGCCTTCCATAATCTCTCATAACAGTCCCTTTAATGGGAGACTACATGTCAATGTCCCAAAGTGATTTCATTTTCTGGTTATCAATGTCATGGGAAGATTAGCATTGATGGACTTGTCACTACCAAATGAGCACTTGCCTTTGATCAGGCCGAAACCTTGCATCAGTTTTTGGAAGGAAATCCTTCATTACTGGATCTAGTTCATTTAGTTCAATGGCAAATCTTGTAAAGCCATAATAAAGTTCATAGTTACTTGGCATTGAACCTGAAAAATATAAAAAATGTAAGTTATCATATGCTGCTTAGGTCATTGGTGAGGTACAGACTGAAATGCCATATCTTACAGAAAACTATCATTACTGGGCTGTGTTATTGCTGTGAGCTGTAAGAGCGGGCCAGTTTGTTAATGTTACTATCAAGGCTGTTGTATGTCTTCCGCTGTCTACAGTGCTGGTGATATAAATATCTGATGTTGATAGTCAGGATATACATCAGATGTATTATATGAACACCTGCAATTTGTTCCTTCATCCGTTCACTATGCAGTATTGATGTCACTGCTCAGATGAATTGCACTGCTAACATATAGGTGTATACTTAATAAACAGTGAAAAGCTGGTGATAATTGGTGAAAAGATTTTTTCCACTTATTAAAAGGTGATAAGTCCCTAGTATGGCGTTTAATAAATAGGGATTAGTCAGGGGATTTCTCATTCCTTCTCTTCACCATGAATTCTTGGTGATACGTACAGACAAGGTAATAGGAATGTATTTGTAGAATAAATGGTGAAAAGCACAAAAAAGGCTTTTTTCTCTGTGATAAATACAAAGAAAATCCCCTCAATTTATCACCATGTCAGACTCTGTGATAAAGGTTTTTTTTTTGCTAAAAAACTGAGAAAAGAGCCAGGAAGTTATAATTTGACATTAATCAAGCATAACTGTAGGAGAGGGAGAGCTGGTGTGCATGTGCACTGTGATGCAATGTTATTCCACAGTGTTTTTTTTATTATTTATTAACCACTTGCCCTCCTGAGGATTTACCCCCCTTTATGACCAGGCCATTTTTTGCGTTACGGCGCTGCGTTACTTTAACTGACAATTGCGCAATCATGCAACGCTGCACCCAAATGAAATTTACGTCCTTTTTTTCCCCCCACAAATTGAGCTCTCTTTTGGTGGTATTTGATCGCCTGTGAATTTTATTTTTTGCGCTATAAGCAAAAAAAGACCAACAAATTTGAGAAAAAAACAATATTTTGAACTTTTTGCTATTGAACATGTCCAGTAAAATTTAAAAAAAAAAAAAATTTCGTCAAATTCTGCTACGTCTGCTAAAAAAAAAAAATCCCAATATGTATAAATGAATTGGTTTATGTGAAAGTTATAGCGCTTACAAATGGCGGTATAGATAATGGGATTTTTTTTTTCCCACTAGTAATGGCGGCAATCAGCTACTTTTAGCGGGACTGCAGTGGACATTCTGATACTGGGGGGCACTAACTTGGTGTCACTGACACCAATACAGTAATTAGTGCTAAAAAAAAAAAAAAAAAAAAAAAAAGCGCTGACACTGTACTAATGACACTGGGCAGGAAGGGTTTAATCTAAGGGGTGATCAACGGGTTAACTGTGTGCTGGAAGTTTTTTACTAGGGGGCGGGGGGGTGTTCTTCACTGTAAGCACACTGCTCGGGATGGCTGTAATGTGCACAGCCATCCTGAGCAGACAGGGAGGAAGATTGTTTGTAAACAAAATAATCTTCCTCCCCGTCGGAGATGCTCGGTAATCACCGGGCGCCAGCGGGTAATTACTGGCCGGGACCCGGTGATTGACATCTGCGGCTGCGAATGGCGGTGCGCGTAGGGCTCTTGCGCACGCGCCTCCAACCCAGAAATGCAAAATGACGTGTGTATAAATCTACGATCCTGCGCACAAGTGCCGCCCTGTAGCAGTATATCTGCTACAGGGTGGTCCTAAAGCGGTTAAAAAATGTCCAGATCGTAATTTGGGTCAGCTTGAGGTGGATGGGGGTGGGGGGCTATCCAATGTCAGCAGGGTGGAAACAGCAATTTCAGAGGCAGCAACTGAAGATCTGAAGTTAGCTGTAGAATCTATGCTTAGCAGATCTATGATGCCTGTTTCAGTGCCCGGGAACCAGAGATCTCCTCTGACAGCTGCTTCTGTACAGAGAGATTGTGATACACGGCATGCCAGCGGGGCAGAAGCCAGTCACATTTTTATGAGGTTTTTTCTGAGGAATAGCCTCTGATCCTTCAGTGTGGCTCATAGGTTTCCTCACATTGGACAGGGCTGTGCAGCTTCTAACTCTTTCCCCACATTCTGTTCTCTGCCTATAATATTGATGTCTCTTCACAGAGCTCAAATTCAAATTGGCTGTTTATTCAACGGCTTCAGCACAGCGGTGAGACCCCATTGCGATGTGCAGAGAAAAGATAAGCCATGATAAAGCTAGCATTATCGCGGTTTATTAAAAGGACACCAAAATAGGTAGTTTGTAAAATCTTTCTTCCTCCATGAAAACCTTTAACGGTAAACTAGTTCCTTAACTGCTGTCAGGGGATGAGCCCAAAGCCACGCAAGGTTGTAATTACCAAACTTGTACCTGGCCTCCATATGCATTTAGCTGCAGGAGCATCTCCACAGTACAGAGCCTCATGCCACTTCCCAAAGAGCCGATGCACAACCTTCCCTTCTTGATCCATTACCACTCCATGGATTTCATTTACACTGGAGCTCCAATAATTCCCCTGTTAAAGGATTAAGTATAAAGGATTACTAAAATACTCAGTGAAAATTAAATAAACATATCAGAAAGAAAAAAAAATATTAAAAAGTAAAGATAAGTAAATTCACAATCCATCAAGAATTTAACCAGTTCTGTACTGATATTCAATCAACCAGTAGTTTTTCTACCAATTTTTTAAGCATGAAAATATTCAAAGACTTTGACAGCTCCTCCCTAGCAAAGCAGGCCCTCTAACTGCCTGTGATTGCACAGTTGAAGATGAAGCTTATTCTGTTTTTAATTGCCTTCCCTGTTTTGTCCTATCCCTCCCTCATTTACATGCTAATGAAATTATTAAACAAAACCTTTTCATTTCTATCACACACCTTATTTTAGACACAGTGATATCCACACTAGGTCTCCTTGCTTCTCTATATAGCATAGACAGATTTTGTGAAGGACCAGGGACTGTCAGGCTGGGGAGAAAGGGCTGGGTGATGATGGAAGACCTCCAGCCAAGAAATGAGATGATCTCTATCTGACCTGCTGCAGCTTCCAGTTCATACTGCTATATACTTACAGTGTGCAGTGAAACCAGTGGAGGCTATTTCAATGCAGAAGAGGAGCCTGTACAACTGTGTAAGACGGTAAGTAAAGCTGGACTTCAACTTTCATATTATAATCAGGGTTGTCTTTAACAGCAACTCAAAATGGTACTCAGTAATTTGTATGGCCCCCACATGCTTGTATGCATGCCTGACAATGATGGGGCATGCTCCTAATGAGAAGACGGATGTGTCCTGGGGTATTTCCTCCTAGATCTAAGCCAGGGCATCATTGAGCTCCTGGATAGTCTGAGGTGAAACCTGGCGGTGTTGGATGGACCGACACATGATATCCCAGAGGTGTTCTATTGGATTTAGGTCAGGCAAGCATGGGGGCAATTCAATGGTATCAATTCCTTCATCCTCCAGGAGCTGCCTGCATATTTTTACTACATGAGGCCTGGCATTGTCGTGCACCAGGAGGAACCCAGGATCCACTGCACCAGTGTAGGGTCTGACAATGCATCCAAGGATTTCATCCCGACACCCAATGGCAGTCAGGGTGCCCTCCAAGGTTATGCCTCTCCAGATCATCAATGACCCACCAATAAAACGATCATGCAAAACAGCAGAACGTTCTCCCCGGCTTCTCCAGACCCTTTCACGTCTGTCACGTGCTCAGGGTGAACCTGCTCTCATCTGTAAAAAGCACAGGTCGCCAATGGCGGACCTACCAATTCTAGTGTTCAATGGCAAATTTCAATTGAGCTCTATGGTACCGGGCATTGAGCACAGGGTCCACTAGAGGACGTCAGGCCCTCAGGCCACCATCATGAAGCCTGTTTCTAATTGTTTGGTCAGAGACGTTCACACCGGTGGCCTGCTGGAGGTCATTTTGTAGGGCTCTGGCAGTGCTCATCCTGTTCCTCCTTGCATAAAGGAGCAGATACTGGTCCTGCTGATGGATTAAGGACCTTCTACGGCTCTGCCCAGCTCTCCTAGAGTAACTGCCTGTCTCAGACAGAGCAAACCTTCTGGCAATGGCACGTGCTGATGTGCCATCCTGGAGGAGTTGGACTGCCTGCGCAACTTCTGTAGGATCCAGGTATCGCCTCATGCTACCAGTACTGACAATGACCCTAGCTAAATGCAAAAATAGTGAAAAACAGTCAGAAAAGGTGAGCAGGGAAAAAAATGTCAGTGGCCTCCACCTGTAAAACTATTCGAGTTTTGGGGGTCGTCTCATTGTTACCCTTCTAATGCACCTATTGTTAATTTCATTAATACCAAAGCAGCTGAAACTGATTAACAACCACCTCTGCTACTTAACTGACCAGATCAATATCCCAGGAGTTTCATTGACTTGATGCTATACTCTGAACAAAAATTGTTCCTTTAATCTTTTTGAGCAGTGTATATTTTATATACTGTAGGTTATTGAGGTTACAGATGCTGTTTTCTCATACTGCATCCTGATGCCATCTTTTCCCCAGGTAAGCGACGCACATGCACCCAGCTATCCACATGATGTAAAAGAAAATGCAATTCATCAGACCATGCCACCTTCTTTTGCTCCGTGGTCCAGTTCTGATGCTCACATGCTCATTGTAGGTTCTTTTGGCTGTGGACACGGGTCAGCGGCTATGCAACTCCATATACAACAAACTGCAATGCCCATTTTTTTCTGCTTTTAACACATAAACTTCAGGGACAACATGTTTACTTGCTGCCTAATATATCCCACTGACTTTCAGCTATTGTAACAAGATAAACAATGTTATTCACTTAACCTGTCAATGATCATAAAGTTAAGGCTGATCGGTGCATATAGACACACAGCTCGGCATGAAATGTTAACCCTCATCAACCTGCTGTTTTAATGTCTTTCATGTGCAATACCTTTGAGCACATTTTAAGTGGTCACTTTGTGTCAATAGATAGGGAAGCTCCTAACTAGCCACAATTTTCAAGACTCAAAAATGGTTAGCGATGTTGTATTAAGAGCTAAGGCAAAGTTATGTCTTTGTGTGGCTCTATTACTTTGTTACTGACATTATGAGAAAGTGTTACTCATTTACCACATGATAAGGATCATCATTACATCCTATTCAGCCTGATAACACCTTGTATAAAATTACATGGAAGAATAACTTGACACAGATATGGTAATAATACATCATTTGAAATACATACATTTCCTGTATAAAATCAAGCCTGAACAATGCTTTTAGACATTATTAGAAGGCTTCGTTTATGGCAATGTGTTCCAGGATAGCCCGGCACATAATCAGCACTGATATATCATCTTCTCATAAAGCAAATTTTGGACTAAGGGAAACCAATTTGTGAGGTTATAAGGAAAATGAGTGTTCTGTATAATGTGCAGTGATTTCTTTTCATATGTTGCGTCTAATAAGCAGTGAAATACAGGACATCACATTGCACAGTCTGTGTAGATCTTATGGTCGTCAGCTAACAAACTAAACTGCAGAAGCGATCCTGTATGTTACAGTAGAAAGAGAGGTAAACAAGGAAAATTCTACATCTTCACATCAATATGAATTTCCAGCACCATCCAACAGTAATGACAAAGTCTATCATGGTCCCCCCATACTGCTCACAATGTAGAATGGAAAGATAAAACACATAATGTAAACAAGCTGTTGCACCAATGACATTTGATTACTGTATTTGAGATTACTAATTCATACTTCTTTTTCATTTCTATAATCAAGTTATTGTACAATGTTTAATTTATTCTTCTATTAGTTTTACTGCATATGAGTTGAAATTAATTTATTGTACAAAGACATATATATGTTTATATATTTTTATTTACATATATTAGGTCTGTGGTTAGTATAAGCAAACACGGTAATACTACTGGTTTGTATAGAGTTGATTGCACTGCTTATTGGTTCAGCTGCAGAAGGAAGCTCTTCTAGTTGTTGTACAGACTTGAAAAAGGAGGCCATGCCCCTGAAACACATTGTCCTAGCAACCTTGTAAATGCCAATGGCCTCACGTTATCCTTAGTGGTCTCCCTGAGTGCATAGAGCGATGCTGGCTTTTTCCACAGCTGCATGGGCACCCAATGTTACTGCCGATCTGTCAGTGTGGAGAGCAACCGCTCCACGCTTCTCTGTATTATTATCCACAGAGTCTGCTTTTGATGTCAATTCAGGGAGAAAAGCGCTAAACTGATAGATCATCTATCTGGCATTTTCACTGCACACAAGAAGGACTCCAGGTTGCCCGTGTTTGAGCTTGGCACAAGGTGTAATCTTGTAAGTGCATTGGATTTTGATTTTATTTATCCATTTATAAAAGGCCTCATTGCACTAGGGCTGCTGCGCTCTGTTTTTACTACAATATAGAATGCACCCTCGGAAATCCAGGCGCATAAGGGGGATAGCTACCTAAAGTGGACCTTGCAGCTTTGCTTAATATATAAGGGCCCCTCACCCATCATATATAGCAGCCTTAGAATTGAAAATGAAAAAATACTTGACAGAAAGAAAACTAGTATATACAGTATATTTATCTTACCTCTGCCTTATCGAAGGATTCCATGTCACCATTCTTCCGACGAGATACCAGAGAATGCCAAGTATTTAAAATTTCATTAGAAGACACTCCAGCACAATGCAGGAGCATCTTATAGTGAGTTTTTTTGATACTTAGATTTCCCCAGAAATCCTACTGGAAGAATGATGATGTCATGATGGTTCAGCAGATGGAACCTGGGGAGGAGGTAGCTATATTTACTGAACTAACGTATTTCCCCACAGATTGTATTTTTTTTTTTTTACTTTATAGGCTTGTTCACACTATGTGTGCTGACCTGTGTTAATCTGCACTGGATCAACTCGAGGAGCATAAAAAACAATTCCTGTGTGCCCCATTCACACCAAAAAGTAGTGATGTGCAGTGCTCTGTGTAAAATTGTAGACATGCTTCATTTTCATTGCACGGCACCAATTTTTTTGATGTGGTGTACAGGCTTGAATGAAGGGGCATTTCAACAAACAAGCTTGTTGCTTTGTGAGATCAAATGGGTTCCTTACTGAAAAATGCTGATAACTCAAAAATTCTGACTGAAGTGATTGCCACAAGAAGGGCTACCTTACACGCAAGGGATATGTCACCTGACCTTTGACGGTGCCAAGAACCAAGGGCTGTTCTACCTCAAACTGCAGGAAAGAAACAGGCTCCACATGAAAAGCACATTGGGAAACACCCAGATAATCAAACTAGTGAACTTCCATGTAAAGATTTATGGGGTTTGAATATGGTGAGGATTATAGAATCCAGAACTTGATTCTTTCAGAACTTGAGCATCTTAACAGCCAGGCCATCAAAGTCACCATCTGAAGCAGGTGTAAGATTGGTCCTTAAGATTAAGATCTGTGGTAGAGACCACAGAACATTGGCTGACAAACAGGGTTGGCATATCACAGTCTCTAAGGCCAACCTGGGGCAATCAGGATGACTGAAATACTCTCAGTCGCAATCCTAAGTGGACAGTAAACGTTTTAAAAAGTTCCAGTGGAGGAAATGCATAGATCAGAATATATTAAATCCTACAGCACTACCAGAGCATCCAACATTGTAACGTTCCCTAACTGTTGGTCCCAATCGAAAAAAAGAGCGGTTGCAGTTGACTAGAAGACTTTGAGAGCCCTTTCATTCTTTGCAGCAGGTGATTCATTACACTCCTAGTGGGGAGTACAAAAAACTCCATACACTTTATATACAGTACAAAAGTCTCCCTCATATTATTTCCTCTTCTGGTTGAATGTACTTTAATTATAACACTAGGCAATTTTCTCTGTTGGTCGAGTATTCTATAACCGAATGTTAAATTCACCCTGAGAAAGGCAACAAATAGAAACTGACATTACAAATATTACAGGTATATTTGTGATGTCTGCATGAATAATGAGACGTTCGCAAAGCATTTTTTTTTTTTTATAAATAGCCCCCATACTAGCACATTACGACATTAACCTTAAGATTGATTTTTTTTTTTTTTTGGAGACTTTACTACCACTTTAACTGTATCATGAGAGCAGTCAAGGACAGGGATCTGAGTATCACCCAATGTGAACAAAGAAACCAGTTTATGGAGCATCTGGAAGCCATGATACTAGTTTTAATATGGTAGCTCTTCAAATACAGCAGCTAGGAAGTTGCTTCCAGTGGCATATACAGGTTTCCATTTTGAAGATAACAGCCACAAAAGGGGTTGGAGCCTGTACAAAAGACTATCATAATTTTCATGTGCCTAGGGCAGTACATATAATCTGTGGAAAAGCACTGCATGGACACATAGGAGCTTATTTAATAAAGCTGGAGAGTGCAAAATCAGTCACACTTCTGCATAGAAGCCAATCAGCTCGTTCAATTAAGCTTTGGCAATAAAACCTATAAGCCGATTGGTTTCTATGTAGAAGTGAGCCTGATTTTGCACTCTCCTGCTCTAGTAAATAAGCCCCATAGGCTAATACAGAGGGGCAGTGTATGGTATTACTCTTGACTAATACTTTTTCTTGTATCCGGATTTATTGAATGCTGCATTCTTACAGTACACAAAGTGCATAAGATCTCTTGATTTAGGATTACTCCTGAATTATTAGAAGTGTTTACAAGCCTTTTTCAAACCCTGAACTACAGTGATTAGTGATCTCTTTACCTTGATAAATGTCATTTTGCACATAGAAACACTGTTCTTTGTGTTCCGTATGGTGATCTCACCATAATGTTCTATCCATCTCCTCCCACTTAGGATGTTGTGTATGCATGTCGTAACTTTGTTCCAGACGTAACAATCTCCGTACCTGGAAGAAAAAAGTTCATCCAGTTTTAAAAGAACTGCGCTACTTCCTTGCATGCACATCTGTTGTCTAATGTAGTAAGTATCCTCTTTACTCCCAGCAGTGTTTGCTAGTGTAAGGTTGTAAAGTTTAAGGTGATTTTCATAGCATTTTCTTGTAACCTAGACAATAAAATACAATTAAATTACATTGCTTTATCATATCTTTCATAAAAGCAGATCAAAACACAATCGTGTTTTACGAGAGTGAGAACAGCTCACTGGTCACATCCAACTTCAGGAATTTAATGCTTCTATATAATTTTGCAATTTTCATCTTTTAGTTTATAAAAATTCATCTGGTAGCACAGTAAGACTAGAGATCAAGAACCAGGTTTTTACGAAGAGCGATTGCTTAAGTAGCCCGTAACTCACACCCATTTACTGTTTAGAGAGATTTTAATTAGTGTTATTAGTCTTTGTGAGATGCAAATCTCATTGTGGTGAGCAAAACATGTAACATCAAACCTATGATCTATATACAGTATTTGTGTGTTTGTGTATGTATGTATGTACTTTTTTTTAGAAGTTTTCATGCCAGTCAAATGATGTGCATATTATCTTTGGTTCTGGCTATAAGCATTCTTGAATGCCGAGAATGGCGCTAATGTGATGGCATCTTGACAAATTCCACATCATAATGCTGTGAATGCAGGGTACCTTGGTGATGCCACCTCAAAGGGTAGATGAAACACTGCACTCACAGTATGTCCTCTATCTTCTGAGTTGAATGACGCTGACTGTCATTCAACCTGGAAAACTAAAAGGAATTACTGCAGGGGAAGAGGCTACTGAAGCCAGGGCTACATTTATATATATATATATATATATATATATATATATATATATATATATATATATATATATATATTTTTTTTTTTTTTTGCATTCACAAACACATAATACTAGTGTTAAACTAGTATTGCATTTTTATTTTTTCAATTGTATTTGGATTTATGATGTTGTTACACACATCTCATTTATTTTTGACAATATTATGATCATTTGCATTGTAATACATATAACTAAAACACATCTAATTTAGTGACACAGCGCATCATTTGTATTCACTGTAATTTTAGAAATCCAAGTTTACAATTCAGAGAATCATGAATAATAATTCACAGATCTGACAACAAACAAAATATCAACAGAATCTTACATTTTTTAAACTGGGATCTGAAAAAAAATCTAATAAAGTAAAAGGCCCCTTTCAGATGAGGCGGACTACATTTATATTTTAACCATAAGAGAATCTTAGCTTCGTCTCCACTAGAACCAGAAGACTGCACTATACCTGACACATACTTCTTGTCAGCCTTCATTAAATGACTAAAAATGGCATTTCTGTTTGCTATCAGGAAAAAAAAAGGGGGGGGGGGGGCCACAAATATTTTATGATTATAACAGCTGCAGAAAATGAGCATAGAGCACCTGCTAGCACCTAGTGATAAATATGAAACATTTACATTATAAAAACATTACAAAATATACACACACAAAAAACAATACCGTTTAGCATCATAATACACTGCATACATGGCAGTAACATATATTACAATGTTTGCAAGTGGGCAAAATTATACAACAGTGAGGGGGTGATACTAGAACTTAAAGAAGGAATAAAATACACTGAAGTTAAAAGCAAAGTTCCTATGATATAAAGGTGGATTTGCAATTAACCTGTATAGATATGGAGGGGATGAAGGAAGGTACAATTATTCAGTGGATTGGGCCAGCAGCTAGTCTTTAGACTTCATACCAGTCTGTCTGGGAAATATGACCTATGAACATGAACTATGGGTAATCACATTTTTCACAATCCGCCAATCGCTGTATAAAAATTACATCTTACTTTGGAAGGATAACATTCACTGTTCCAAAAGGCAATATTTCCATGGACTTTCCCCAAAATTTATTTTTCCATCTGATGTCTGAAAGCAAAAAGGTAACAGTCAGTAACTGGAATAAATCTAACAATACAGAGTCCATTCTAAAGGAACACACTTGTGTTCTTTTAAGCTGGTAAAAGCATTTTTTTTTAAGTAGCGTTTTAGGAGTGTTAGCATTTTATTAGCGTTTTTACAGTACATGTAAGAAAAAAAGCTACTAAGAGTGTTTTAGTAGCATTTAGAAGTGTTCAGCGGTTTTTCTGCTGGAAAAACACTCCCAAAAACGTAATTTTTTTTTTGCTCCTAAATGCTGAAACTTGAAAAATGCTGCTAACCTAAAAAAGTGTGCATGGACACATAGCACAACACAAATTAGCTTCTAGGAGCAGAAAAAAAAATGCCAATAACAGCTTCTAGGAGCTTATAAAAACATTAGTGTGCATGGTGTAAACTAAAAAAAAAAAAACCATACCATATATTTCTGCTATATGTGCACCATTTCTCCATGCATTATTCCTTTAAAGTACAGAAAAACGCCTGTTTGTCAGCAATGCACTCAGCTCCTAAGTCCTTTATACTCCCTGACATAACAGAAAGTGTGTACAGGCAGCTCTGAATGATCAACAGGTATTTTTTTTGCACTTGTTGAACAGATACTAACATGCTTTCATTGGGATATTTGCCAGACCAAAAGGTAACAGATAAAATAAGTTAATTGATAGGTGTTATATATACGGTGCATTCATAAAGTATTCAGACCCCCTTCACTTTTTTCAATTTTGTTATGTTGCAACCTGATACCACAGTTGTTTAAATTCATTTTTTTCCTCATTAACCTACACTCAGTACCCCATATTTACAATTCGAAAACAGAATTTTAGAAATGTCTGAAGTTATTAAAAAGAAAAAACTGGATTGGTTGATTGGCAATTGGCACTGCCATGGCTCGGCAAAACAATGGGTTGCTATGGAACTAGAGGATTCACAGGGCACGGTCCTGAGTAGGCCATGGATTGCATCCTCAATACTAAAAGGACCTCTGCCTACACCCCTCCTTGAGTAGTACTCTCCTGGTCTCCCTGGAAGCTTTTCATACCACTTTGGTCTCCCCACTTCCCTTGCTTATGATCCCCATTCTAGGGAACCTGGATTTCCCTAAGGGGGTGCATAACAAGCATTTCCAATGCCTGGAAAGAAGTGGACACATGCATTTGACTGATGTTTTTCCAGACGGATTGTACCCAGATTGTTGCAGGACTTACAGTTGAAAGACTCCCTTCTTGATTTTTGGGGTGGCCTCCAACTCCTCCACTTTTTACGCCAAATGTCTCGTTCCCCTGGTATCCATCGCTCTCTTACCGAGCTTGAGACCTTATGCCACAAGAAGGAACACCAGATGTTTCCTCAGGTCCCCAGTTCATGATGGAGGTGTGGTTCAATTGATGGTTCTATGATCCATATCTTCTAGTGATGCCTAAAAATAGAGCTGTTCTGGCAGGAAGTAACTGCTATTATCAAACCGCTTTCTGCTGTCGATCTACACCCTTCGGAACAGCCTATTCGGAAATCTAAAGCATGCCTTACCATCCAGCTCCTAAATGCTGGAAAGGTCGGTATCCCGCTATGCTGGAAAGATCCCAACCCTCCCACAAAGTCTTGGAAACCCTGGCAATATTTTGTCTACATGAAGGTTTATCTCAACGAGTTTGTGCATTCTGCATGATTTACTCGTTAGCTGTATCCTCCCAGGGAGAGGGAGGCCCTTTTCTTTTCTGGTGACTACACCTCCCCCCCACCCCACCCTATTCCACTACCCTTTTTGCTGCCCTTTACTTTTTTCCCCCTTCCACTCCCCACCCCTCCTTTTGTTCTATGTTTTCCCTTCTGCTTTCCCCTCTTGATCCCCTTTCCACGTCCCACCTTCCACTTTTCAACTTCATTACTTATCCTCTGTTCTATCTTTTACTACTTATGACTAACCCGGCAACACCTGGCCACGCTACTTGGACCACCCTGTTTTGTATACTGCCACTTAGGATTGGTGTCTGCTACTTTCTGACATAATCTCTACTGGGGTTTTTTTCTGTGTAGCACTCTTGGGTTTTGTTATCCCTTATGCTCTTGGCTGTCTAATGATTCAAATGTAACAAAACTGAAATATCACATGTACTTAAGAACTCAGTTGGTTTTCATGCAGAAAATGTCAGCAAGTAAACAGACTATCTTGGGATGGTCAGCACACAGCAAGATCCTTGACAACCAACTAGACTTTTCATCAAAACAATGACAAGTAGAAGTGAACCAGCCCCCCAGCACTGAGAGAAATAGACCTCTCCTAGACAGCTGTATTCACACTAAGGCAAACACCAACTCATTACAGTACTTAAACACAGAGAACTTCTAACATTACTGATCCTCACAGAGTCAGTCCCCAAAAAAACAGACATTCTATCTATAGATCAATGAATGGGTCTCGAATTATTCATACTACCAGCAGTACCGGGAGTCTTGTTCACCCTCATACTTTTTTCAAGAGAGGACCTACAGGATGAGGTTGGCCATATAATCACTTGGCATCGTTTTATTGATGATTTCTTGTTTATTTGGGGCGGTACCTATTTTGAATTACAATCATTTATGTCTAAAATGACTAATAACCAATTTAATTTGAAATTTACTATCAACTGTGATCAAAAAGACATCACGTTCCTTGATGTCACAATATTCTTCAATAATGATGGAAGTATTGGTTCTTCACTATATAGGAAACCCACGGCAGGCAACACTATTCTCCACACCACAAGCTCACATCCTAAGCCATTTATATCGAGCATTCCTTTTAGCCAGTACCTTAGAATTAAACGTAACTGTACAAAATGTCATGGATTTTACTAATGGAGCCAGAGACTTACAGACACGCCTCTTACAACGTGGCACTGTAAGGCCTGTTTGAGGAAAGCCTGTAACCGAGTTAAGAACCTCAACAGGTACCAATTAATTAATCAATCTAATACTCGATCAACTCCTTGGACTACTAGAGTCATTACTTGCTTTACAGGTCAAAAGCATTTAGTGTGTGATATTTTAGGTAAATTTTGGTATCTGCTGCAGGCAGATGACACGGTTTCCTAATATATTGGCCCTTCACCCCAGATTACACTTCGTAGATCCAGATCCTGAAAGGATCAATTGGTACAGAGTCATTATGTTAGAAAAGATTTACCTAAATCCAAATCAAGGGGTACATCGCTCTGTGGAAAATGTAATTATTGTCATTACCTGTTAAAAGCCACTGTTGTAAATCTACCTAATGGACGTGTTTATACACCAAGATGTTCAGTTAATTGTCAAACTATTGGTGTGGTTTACTTAATGTTTTGTGACTGTGGGGCATTTTATGTTGGTAAAACCAAACTGATGTTTTTTCAGCACATCCGCGACCACAGTTCCCTAATAAACAAAAAAGACCGGAAACTCCTATCAGCAGACACGTAGGCCTCTATCAAAACTATGACCTATCAAAAATACAATTTTTTGCTTTAGAGCACATCCCCGTCCTCGAGAGAGGTGGGTAGGTGGATCGTCTTCTTTTGTAGCGTAAAACCAAATGGATTTTTACTCTGCAGGCCACTAAATTTCCAGGTTTAAAACAATTCTACAAGTTTCAAACCTTTTTTATAGCTTTAAAATATCAGTTGGATCGGGTCCTATTAATGGCTATCTATCAATGTTTCTATATGTTCTTTGCCTTTACGTTCAGGTATGCATTTTGCATCACCATTGTCTCCATCATTGAAGGCATTCTTGTTTGGTTTAATTATGTAATTATTTCATGAATATTGTATTTTTTGATATTTAACTGTTCTCAGCCTAAATATTTGACGCATGGATGGTTGGTTCACAATGTGTAGGATGTTCATTGAGTTTTCCATTCACAACTTAGATGGGCCAATTTCTACTATACTGTATCTTGCTATTTGTTCGCTAGATGGCACCTATTTGCATCATTGAGCTTTAGTGTAGTTAGCTAAAACATTAGGTCCAATTATTGCGGCCTATAGTATTTTTTGAGCGGTGGCTATTGGTTTGCTTTGCAGTGTTCTTTGTGTTTGATGCTGATATTTAAAGGAGCTAACCTAATATCGTTATTAGATGGGGAGGTGGTGTTGCGGTGTTGGAGTATGCTGTGGTGAGACCTTAAAAACACTAAACCAAGCTGGTGGCTGGTATTGTATTTTAGGTTTCCCACTATTATTCAAACTAATGCTTTTTGGTGTTTTTGTTTCTTAGCATGTGTCTCTCCTTTGAGGATTAGGCTCTTATGTGGCCCAAACCAGGGTAAACCAACTGCTGCCACCTCCCCCTTTTGGGTGTTTCCAATTACATGATTGAGGTAAATTCAGTATAATCCCTATCAATATTCATATTGGTAGGCTGATTGGTTTTATCAGTTTTTTGCTCACATTTATTACATATATTCTGTTCTAGTGTTCTACTTGGACCGGTATTTCTGGCTCTCTCTTTTCCCTGGTGTAATGCCATTAGTATAGCGGTGATAATTAGCATTCATTGAGCAGTTTGTTTTTTTATACATCTCTACCTTTAAAAAGGTATAATCTTGCCTCAAGCTGCTAAATACATTTGGAATATTTTGGGTGGCAATTGACATTCTTTTCTTGTATATCTTTGCAGTTAGCCTATGGGCTCCTTCACCAACCATTTGAGCTGTCTTTATGTCCAGGCTGATTTAAGGACTCCCTGTTCTTTTAAACTACCTACTAATTGGCTTGCATATAATGTGTATAATTGAGCCAGTTATGCAATTGCTGGTAAGTTACCCTTCAGTGATTTTTGAGACGTGCCTATGATACACACAACATCTAGTTTATATATGTTCTAGTATTGATTCATATATTTTGGATATTCAATATGTTCAATAAAGTATTGGCATACTTTGTAATGAGCATGATTTGTTGTTGTAGGTGCTATATCCTATTCTCCTGAAGAAGCCTTAAATTAGGCAAAACATGTTGAGAAATAATGCACTGGATATGTATTACTGAATATGTATCATCACCAAGTTTGGATACTTAAATGTATATTTTTATATTTGTGACTTTTATGTGATTTAAATAAATGTTGTACTTTTAGTTACAATTTTCTCATTATTGATGGAACCCTTAAAGTCCCGCCCACTTTCTTTTCATTAGTGAGGAATTTATTCTCCTCCTATCTTTTTTGTATCCCCTCCTCCCTTTTCCTGCATTTTGTTGCCATTTGGGATGTGGTGCCCTTGAACTCCCCTCTGAATTCCAGAAT